>NC_074665.1:99255134-99265134 GCF_029448725.1 Salvelinus fontinalis
GCCTGTAACCCACTAGGATAATTTAATATATATTATCACTAGCAGCCTATGTAAACTACCCACTAGGATAATTTAAGACAGATCAAACTAGTTGTAGAATCATTCATTCACAGTTAATTTTTTTTAATGACCACACATCTTCCATTAAAACCTCGATGTGTCTCTCTCATGCGCTGCGCAAAGGGCTCCTCTGTCCAACTCTAGAGGGAGGAGATTTGATTTGTAGGTTTTCATGACGTATGTGCAGTCGGAGGTGCTGTCACAACAGGAGAGGGCGGAGTCAGGAGAGGCACGGCTCAGCGGTTCACCCAGAGGTCAGTCCCTCCAAGTCCCTCCAAGTCCCTCGACCGACCCAGCGGCTCTAGGTGCAGCCATTCCCCCTGTCGGGTTTAACTTCTCTGGGCTTGTTAAGGGCGGGAGGCTCGGTAGGTGGAGTTATATCCATCCTGTGAAAAAAAAACACCCTTAAGTGTTGTTTTTTTTAAGTTGAATGGGAAACAAAGGGACATTTATTATGTCAGATTTGTATTGAAATGAAAAGGTGTGAGAGGAGAGAAAAGGGGATTTAGAACGGTTGTAATGTGTATGGGCCAACCACTGATCTGACCAGCTGGTTATTACCTCATAACACATCGCAGGGTGGAAAGGAAGACACGTCCCAAATACCACTCTATTCCCTATATAGTGCACTACTTTAGACCCTCGTCCCTCATAGTGCACTACCTGGTCAAAGGTAGTGCACTATAAAGGGGATAGCATGTCATTTGGAACTGAGTCAAAGTTTCTTGGTCTGTTTCTGGCTTCTTCACCGACACGGGAAGCTCCTCTTTATTCAAAAAGGTACAATTGGAAACTATTCAATTCGATTAACTTTGTCAAATATACCAATTTAAAACATCAACGAGGACAAAAGGAATGTTTCAGGTTGGTAAACTCTATTACATAATTCCCTCATCACCTGATCATTATATAAACATCCTGTATATAAATGCTCAATAAATAACAGACTTTACATCCTGTATATAAATAACAGACTTTACATCCTGTATATAAATAACAGACTTTACATCCTGTATATAAATGCTCTATAAATAACAGACTTTACATCCTGTATATAAATAACAGACTTTACATCCTGTATATAAATGCTCTATAAATAACAGACTTTACATCCTGTATATAAATGCTCAATAAATAACAGACTTTACATCCTGTAAATAAATAACAGACTTTACATCCTGTATATAAATAACAGACTTTACATCCTGTAAATAAATAACAGACTTTACATCCTGTATATAAATAACAGCCTTTACATCCTGTATATAAATGCTCTATAAATAACAGACTTTACATCCTGTATATAAATGCTCTATAAATAACAGACTTTACATCCTGTATATAAATGCTCTATAAATAACAGACTTTACATCCTGTATATAAATGCTCAATAAATAAAAGACTTTACATCCTGTATATAAATGCTCTATAAATAACAGACTTTACATCCTGTATATAAATAACAGACTTTACATCCTGTATATAAATAACAGACTTTACATCCTGTATATAAATAACAGACTTTACATCCTGTATATAAATAACAGACTTTACATCCTGTATATAAATAACAGCCTTTACATCCTGTATATAAATAACAGCCTTTACATCCTGTATATAAATGCTCAATAAATAACAGACTTTACATCCTGTATATAAATAACAGCCTTTACACCCTGTATATAAATGCTCAATAAATAACAGACTTTACATCCTGTATATAAATAACAGACTTTACATCCTGTATATAAATAACAGACTTTACATCCTGTATATAAATAACAGACTTTACATCCTGTATATAAATAACAGACTTTACATCCTGTATATAAATGCTCTATAAATAACAGACTTTACATCATGTATATAAATAACAGCCTTTACACCCTGTATATAAATGCTCAATAAATAACAGACTTTACATCCTGTATATAAATAACAGACTTTACATCCTGTATATAAATAACAGACTTTACATCCTGTATATAAATAACAGACTTTACATCCTGTATATAAATGCTCTATAAAAAACAGACTTTACATCCTGTATATAAATGCTCTATAAATAACAGACTTTACATCCTGTATATAAATGCTCTATAAATAACAGACTTTACATCCTGTATATAAATGCTCTATAAATAACAGACTTTACATCCTGTATATAAATGCTCAATAAATAACAGACTTTACATCCTGTATATAAATAACAGACTTTACATCCTGTATATAAATAACAGACTTAACATCCTATATATAAATGCTCTATAAATAACAGACTTTACATCCTGTATATAAATAAGACTTTACATCCTGTATATAAATGCTCTATAAATAACAGACTTTACAT
Organism: Salvelinus fontinalis; assembly: GCF_029448725.1. Taxonomy (NCBI): domain Eukaryota; kingdom Metazoa; phylum Chordata; class Actinopteri; order Salmoniformes; family Salmonidae; genus Salvelinus; species Salvelinus fontinalis. The sequence goes on from NC_074665.1 coordinate 99,257,545, forward strand.
CCTGTATATAAATGCTCTATAAATAACAGACTTTACATCCTGTATATAAATAACAGACTTTACATCCTGTATATAAATAACAGACTTTACATCCTGTATATAAATAACAGACTTTACATCCTGTATTTAAATGCTCAATAAATAACAGACTTTACATCCTGTATATAAATAACAGCCTTTACATTCTGTATATAAATGCTCAATAAATAACAGACTTTACATCCTGTATATAAATGCTCAATAAATAACAGACTTTACATCCTGTATATAAATAACAGACTTTACATCCTGTATATAAATAACAGACTTTACATCCTGTATATAAATAACAGACTTTACATCCTGTATATAAATAACAGACTTTACATCCTGTATATAAATAACAGACTTTACATCCTGTATATAAATAACAGACTTTACATCCTGTATATAAATAACAGCCTTTACATCCTGTATATATAAATGCTCAATAAATAACAGACTTTACATCCTGTATATACATAACAGACTTTACACCCTGTATATAAATAACAGACTTTACATCCTGTATATAAATGCTCTATAAATAACAGACTTTGCATCCTGTATATAAATGCTCAATAAATAACAGCCTTTACATCCTGTATATAAATAACAGCCTTTACATCCTGTATATAAATGCTCTATAAATAACAGACTTTACATCCTGTATATAAATGCTCAATAAATAACAGACTTTACATACTGTATATATAGTACTAGTCAAACGTTTGGACACACCTAATCATTCCAGGGTTTTTCTTTATTTTTACTATTTTCTACATTGTAGAATAATAGTGAAGACATCAAAACAAAACCGTGAAAGAACACATATGGAATCATGTCGTAACCAAAAAAAAGTGTTAAACAAATCAAAATAATCTTTATATTTGAGATTCTTCAAAGTAGCCACCCTTTGCCTTGATGACAACTTTGCACACTCTTGGCATTATCTCAACCAGCTTCATGAGGTAGTCACCTGGAATGCATTTCAATTAACAGGTGTGCCTTGTTAAAAGTTAATTTGTGGAATTTCTTTCCTTTTTATTTTTCATATATATATATTGTAAATATTCAACAACAGTATAATACAGCTAGAGTAAGTAATACAACAAAAGGTTTTTCCACCCTCCCCAGCCGCCAAAATAAAAAATACATTAAAACAATGACAAATGACAAAATAAAAAATACATTAAAACAATGACAAAATAAATACAATTAGAATAGTAATAATACTAATAATGACTAAATAGGACAAATGACAAAAGAGACCAACATAGACACAAACAAAACCGACAGTACATTAGAGAGACAATAGCTACATCGATCGTCTTCGCCAACACCCATCACCTGGAGCCAGCAACTCTTGTGGGTTGAATACGCCCACAACACCTTCCCCTCCTCAGCGACGGGTCTCTCGCCTTTCGAGTGTTAGATGGGTCATCAGCGCCTTCCCTTAGCAAGAGGTCAGCATACCATCGGCCCAGATATTCGTCCGCCGCTGTCGCCGTACCTGGAAGAGAGCTCTGTCTGCTCTTCTCAATACCACCTCCAGGTATCAACGACAGGTGTACCGCCACCGGATCCCTGCTCCCCGCTACCGTCTCTCCCCGCTACCGTCTCTCCCCGCTACCGTCTCTCCCCGCTACCGTCTCTCTCCGCTACCGTCTCTCTCCGCTACCGTCTCTCTCCGCTACCGTCTCGCCCCGCTACCGTCTCTCCCCGCTACCGTCTCTCCCCGCTACCGTCTCTCTCCGCTACCGTCTCTCCCCGCTACCGTCTCTCCCCGCTACCGTCTCTCTCCGCTACCGTCTCTCTCCGCTACCGTCTCTCACCGCTACAGACTCTCCCCGCTACCGTCTCTTCCCGCTACCATCTCTCTCCGCTACCGTCTCTCCCCGCTCTCTCTCCGCTACAGTCTCTCCCCGCTCTCTCCCCGCTACCGTCTCTCCCCGCTACCGTCTCTCCCCGCTCTCTCCCCGCTACCGTCTCTCCCCGCTATCGTCTCTCCCCGCTACCGTCTCTCCCCGCTCTCTCTCCGCTACCGTCTCTCCCCGCTACCGTCTCTCCCCGCTCTCTCCCCGCTACCGTCTCTCCCCGCTATCGTCTCTCCCCGCTACCGTCTCTCCCCGCTCTCTCTCCGCTACCGTCTCTCTCCGCTACCGTCTCTCCCCGCTACCGTCTCTCCCCGCTACCGTCTCTCTCCGCTACCGTCTCTCTCCGCTACCGTCTCTCTCCGCTACCGTCTCTCCCCGCTACCGTCTCTCCCCGCTACCGTCTCTCCCCGCTACCGTCTCTCTCCGCTACCGTCTCTCCCCGCTACCGTCTCTCCCCGCTACCGTCTCTCCCCGCTACCGTCTCTCTCCGCTACCGTCTCTCACCGCTACAGACTCTCCCCGCTACCGTCTCTTCCCGCTACCATCTCTCTCCGCTACCGTCTCTCCCCGCTCTCTCTCCGCTACAGTCTCTCCCCGCTCTCTCCCCGCTACCGTCTCTCCCCGCTACCGTCTCTCCCCGCTCTCTCCCTGCTACCGTCTCTCCCCGCTATCGTCTCTCCCCGCTACCGTCTCTCCCCGCTCTCTCTCCGCTACCGTCTCTCCCCGCTACCGTCTCTCCCCGCTCTCTCCCCGCTACCGTCTCTCCCCGCTATCGTCTCTCCCCGCTACCGTCTCTCCCCGCTCTCTCTCCGCTACCGTCTCTCCCCGCTACCGTGTCTCCTCGCTATCGTCTCTCCCCGCTACCGTCTCTCCCCGCTCTCTCTCCGCTACCGTCTCTCCCCGCTACCGTCTCTCCCCGCTCTCTCTCCGCTACCGTCTCTCCCCGCTCTCTCTCCGCTACCGTCTCTCCCCGCTCTCTCTCCGCTACCGTCTCTCTCCGCTACCGTCTCTCTCCGCTACCGTCTCTCCCCGCTACCGTCTCTCCCCGCTACCGTCTCTCCTCGCTACCGTCTCTCCTCGCTACCGTCTCTCCCCGCTACCGTCTCTCCCCGCTACCGTCTCTCCCCGCTACCGTCTCTCTCCGCTACCGTCTCTCCCCGCTCTCTCCCCGCTACCGTCTCTCTCCGCTACCGTCTCTCCCCGCTACCGTCTCTCCCCGCTACCGTCTCTCCCCGCTACCGTCTCTCCCCGCTACCGTCTCTCCCCGCTACCGTCTCGGGCAGAGGGTATGGCTGTACACTCGCGATCTGTCCTCTCCGGGCGGAGTCCCACAAACTGTCCCACAATTTTATCGTCCCTTTCGCCATCTCTAAAATCCGTAGTATACAAACCCTCCGAAAACATCCCACTTTTCATGTATCAAGGATTAAACCTCTGTCTCCCTGACCCTGACCCTGCCTCTCCTGACCCTGCCTGCCCTGACCCTGCCTGCCCTGACCCCGCCTGCCCTGACCCCGCCTGCCCTGAACCCCGCCTGCCCTGACCCTGCCTCCCCTGACCCCGCCTCCCCTGACCCCGCCTCCCCTGACCCCGCCTGCCCTGACCCTGCCTCCCCTGACCCCGCCTCCCCTGACCCCGCCTGCCCTGACCCTGCCTGCCCTGACCCTGCCTCCCCTGACCCCGCCTCCCCTGACCCTGCCTGCCCTGACCCCGCCTGCCCTGACCCTGCCTGCCCTGTCCCTGCCTGCCCTGCCCTGACCCTGCCTGCCCTGACCCTGCCTGCCCTGACCCCATGCTGCCTCCTGCTCAGACAGGTTTCTATAAGCAGCAGTTCCATGCTGCCTCCTGCTCAGACAGGTTTCTATAAACAGCAGTTCCATGCTGCCTCCTGCTCAGACAGGTTTTAATAAACAGCAGTTCCATGCTGCCTCCTGCTCAGACAGGTTTCTATAAACAGTTCCATGCTGCCTCCTGCTCAGACAGGTTTCTATAAACAGCAGTTCCATGCTGCCTCCTGCTCAGACAGGTTTCTATAAACAGTTCCATGCTGCCTCCTGCTCAGACAGGTTTCTATAAACAGGAGTTCCATGCTGCCTCCTGCCCAGACAGGTTTCTATAAAAAGCAGTTCCCTGCTGCCTCCTGCTCAGACAGGTTTCTATAAACAGTTCCATGCTGCCTCCTGCTCAGACAGGTTTCTATAAACAGCAGTTCCTTGCTGCCTCCTGCTCAGACAGGTTTCTATAAACAGCAGTTCCTTGCTGCCTCCTGCTCAGACAGGTTTCTATTAACAGTTCCATGCTGCCTCCTGCTCAGACAGGTTTCTATAAACAGTTCCAAACAGTTTCCTGCTCAGACAGGTTTTAATAAACAGCAGTTCCTTGCTGCCTCCTGCCCAGACAGGTTTTAATAAACAGCAGTTCCTTGCTGCCTCCTGCTCAGACAGGTTTCTATAAACAGCAGTTCGCTGCTCAGACAGGTTTCTATAAACAGCAGTTCCATGCTGCCTCCTGCTCAGACAGGTTTCTATAAACAGTTCCATGCTGCCTCCTGCTCAGACAGGTTTCTATAAACAGTTCCATGCTGCCTCCTGCTCAGACAGGTTTCTATAAACAGTTCCATGCTGCCTCCTGCTCAGACAGGTTTCTATAAACAGCAGTTCCATGCTGCCTCCTGCTCAGACAGGTTTCTATAAACAGCAGTTCCTTGCTGCCTCCTGCTCAGACAGGTTTCTATAAACAGCAGTTCCATGCTGCCTCCTGCTCAGACAGGTTTCTATAAACAGTTCCATGCTGCCTCCTGCTCAGACAGGTTTCTATAAACAGTTCCATGCTGCCTCCTGCTCAGACAGGTTTCTATAAACAGCAGTTCCATGCTGCCTCCTGCTCAGACAGGTTTCTATAAACAGTTCCATGCTGCCTCCTGCTCAGACAGGTTTCTATAAACAGCAGTTCCATGCTGCCTCCTGCTCAGACAGGTTTCTATAAACAGTTCCATGCTGCCTCCTGCTCAGACAGGTTTCTATAAACAGCAGTTCCATGCTGCCTCCTGCTCAGACAGGTTTCTATAAGCAGTTCCTTGCTGCCTCCTGCTCAGACAGGTTTCTATAAACAGTTCCATGCTGCCTCCTGCTCAGACAGGTTTCTATAAACAGCAGTGTAATATTTGATCCTTCGCCGATGACGCACTGTAGTGAACTGAGCACTTCCTGCATCGCGTAGTCAGGACCAGAGTCAGGCTCAGGGGCCTTGTGCACCCCAAGAATCTGAGGGGCACAATGTATGTCGCTGGGGAGGGGTCCGTTTTGGGGCTAAACAGCCTGTTCCTGTATTCTAGCCATAATCATTGTTTTATTCTGTGTAAAAAATAAAAAAGTGTATATTTCTGCATATCTAAGCATACCTTTTGAGCGGTCTGTATCCCCCTGACTGGTTATATTGTTAACTAAATACGCTTCTCTGCACCTCTGCTAAAATCTGGGGAAATGATTGAAAGGAATGCGAGTCTTCTTCAATACATTTAGTAACTACCAACCTTGCCGGCAAAGATTGATTTGATCAATCAAAATGTATTTATAAAGCCCTTTTTTTTTTTACATCAGTGGATGTCACAAAGTGTGTGTACATGAACACAGCCATCTGATGGGCAAGTATGAAAGAGAAAGCACTAATAGGCCTACATTGCTGACTAGTCCATTATAACAGGCAAATATAGCTGCATTGTGAAGAATGAAATCCGTTTCAGTCAGGTATCTACTGTCAACTACTAACATAATCTAATCCGTTTCAGTCAGGTATCTACTGTCAACTACTAACATAATCTAATCCGTTTCAGTCAGGTATCTACTGTCAACTACTAACATAATCTAATCCGTTCAGTCAGGTATCTACTGTCAACTACTAACATAATCTAATCCGTTTCAGTCAGGTATCTACTGTCAACTACTCACATAATCTAATCCGTTTCAGTCAGGTATCTACTGTCAACTACTAACATAATCTAATCCGTTTCAGTCAGGTATCTACTGTCAACTACTAACATAATCTAATCAGTTCAGTCAGGTATCTACTGTCAACTACTCACATAATCTAATCCGTTTCAGTCAGGTGTCAACTACTAACATAATCTAATCCGTTTCAGTCAGGTATCTACTGTCAACTACTAACATAATCTAATCCGTTCAGTCAGGTATCTACTGTCAACTACTAACATAATCTAATCCGTTCAGTCAGGTATCTACTGTCAACTACTCACATAATCTAATCCGTTCAGTCAGGTATCTACTATCAACTACTCACATAATCTAATCCGTTTCAGTCAGGTATCTACTGTCAACTACTAACATAATCTAATCCGTTTCAGTCAGGTATCTACTGTCAACTACTAACATAATCTAATCCGTTTCAGTCAGGTATCTACTGTCAACTACTAACATAATCTAATCCGTTCAGTCAGGTATCTACTGTCAACTACTAACATAATCTAATCCGTTTCAGTCAGGTATCTACTGTCAACTACTAACATAATCTAATCCGTTTCAGTCAGGTATCTACTGTCAACTACTAACATAATCTAATCCGTTTCAGTCAGGTATCTACTGTCAACTACTAACATAATCTAATCCGTTCAGTCAGGTATCTACTGTCAACTACTAACATAATCTAATCCGTTTCAGTCAGGTATCTACTGTCAACTACTAACATAATCTAATCCGTTCAGTCAGGTATCTACTGTCAACTACTAACATAATCTAATCCGTTTCAGTCAGGTATCTACTGTCAACTACTAACATAATCTAATCCGTTTCAGTCAGGTATCTACTGTCAACTACTAACATAATCTAATCCGTTTCAGTCAGGTATCTACTGTCAACTACTAACATAATCTAATCCGTTTCAGTCAGGTATCTACTGTCAACTACTAACATAATCTAATCCGTTTCAGTCAGGTATCTACTGTCAACTACTAACATAATCTAATCCGTTTCAGTCAGGTATCTACTGTCAACTACTAACATAATCTAATCCGTTCAGTCAGGTATCTACTGTCAACTACTAACATAATCTAATCCGTTTCAGTCAGGTATCTACTGTCAACTACTAACAATCTAATCCGTTCAGTCAGGTATCTACTATCAACTACTAACATAATCTAATCCGTTCAGTCAGGTATCTACTGTCAACTACTAACATAATCTAATCCGTTCAGTCAGGTATCTACTGTCAACTACTAACATAATCTAATCCGTTTCAGTCAGGTGTCAACTACTAACATAATCTAATCCGTTCAGTCAGGTATCTACTGTCAACTACTCACATAATCTAATCCGTTCAGTCAGGTATCTACTGTCAACTACTAACATAATCTAATCCGTTTCAGTCAGGTGTCAACTACTAACATAATCTAATCCGTTTCAGTCAGGTAGCCTAAACCCCTTTACCTCTCTGGCAGGCAGATGTTGACTAAATCAAATGAAATGGGGTAGTAGTGTAGATATCCTGTCAGGACGGCTTGTTGTTCAGCCAGCTGTTTCGTGACGCCAGGGAAACCTTCACAGCTGGGTCCTTCACAGTATTTCTGCCTGCTGGCTGAGAGAGCACGACAGATCCCTCTCTTCACCGTGTCTTGTACTCTGCAGGGGGAGCTAGGACTGTGTACGTTCGTCTGCTGAGAGAGCACGACAGATCCCTCTCTGCA
>NC_074665.1:99270134-99287634 GCF_029448725.1 Salvelinus fontinalis
GTCTAGTAGTGAATATGTAGATACAGACTAAGAGGTCTAGTAGTGAATATGTAGATAACAGATACAGACTAAGAGGTCTAGTAGTGAATATGTAGATAACAGATACAGACTAAGAGGTCTAGTAGTGAATATGTAGATAACAGATACAGACTAAGAGGTCTAGTAGTGAATATGTAGATAACAGATACAGACTAAGAGGTCTAGTAGTGAATATGTAGATAACAGATACAGACTAAGAGGTCTAGTAGTGAATATGTAGATAACAGATACAGACTAAGAGGTCTAGTAGTGAATATGTAGATAACAGATACAGACTAAGAGGTCTAGTAGTGAATATGTAGATATGTAGATAACAGATACAGACTAAGAGGTCTAGTAGTGAATATGTAGATAACAGATACAGACTAAGAGGTCTAGTAGTGAATATGTAGATACAGACTAAGAGGTCTACTAGTGAATATGTAGATATGTAGATAACAGATACAGACTAAGAGGTCTACTAGTGAATATGTAGATACAGACTAAGAGGTCTGGTAGTGAATATGTAGATAACAGATACAGACTAAGAGGTCTAGTAATGAATATGTAGATAACAGATACAGACTAAGAGGTCTGGTAGTGAATATGTAGATATGTAGATAACAGATACAGACTAAGAGGTCTAGTAGTGAATATGTAGATAACAGATACAGACTAAGAGGTCTAGTATTGAATATGTAGATATGTAGATAACAGATACAGACTAAGAGGTCTACTAGTGAATATGTAGATAACAGATACAGACTAAGAGGTCTAGTATTGAATATGTAGATATGTAGATAACAGATACAGACTAAGAGGTCTAGTAGTGAATATGTAGATATGTAGATAACAGATACAGACTAAGAGGTCTAGTAGTGAATATGTAGATAACAGATACAGACTAAGAGGTCTAGTAGTGAATATGTAGATAACAGATACAGACTAAGAGGTCTAGTAGTGAATATGTAGATAACAGATACAGACTAAGAGGTCTAGTAGTGAATATGTAGATAACAGATACAGACTAAGAGGTCTAGTAGTGAATATGTAGATAACAGATACAGACTAAGAGGTCTAGTAGTGAATATGTAGATAACAGATATAGACTAAGAGGTCTAGTAATGAATATGTAGATATGTAGATAACAGATACAGACTAAGAGGTCTAGTAGTGAATATGTAGATACAGACTAAGAGGTCTAGTAGTGAATATGTAGATAACAGATACAGACTAAGAGGTCTAGTAGTGAATATGTAGATAACAGATACAGACTAAGAGGTCTAGTAGTGAATATGTAGATATGTAGATAACAGATACAGACTAAGAGGTCTAGTAGTGAATATGTAGATAACAGATACAGACTAAGAGGTCTAGTAGTGAATATGTAGATAACAGATACAGACTAAGAGGTCTAGTAATGAATATGTAGATATGTAGATAACAGATACAGACTAAGAGGTCTAGTAATGAATATGTAGATATGTAGATAACAGATACAGACTAAGAGGTCTAGTAGTGAATATGTAGATAACAGATACAGACTAAGAGGTCTAGTAGTGAATATGTAGATACAGACTAAGAGGTCTACTAGTGAATATGTAGATATGTAGATAACAGATACAGACTAAGAGGTCTAGTAGTGAATATGTAGATAACAGATACAGACTAAGAGGTCTGGTAGTGAATATGTAGATATGTAGATAACAGATACAGACTAAGAGGTCTAGTAGTGAATATGTAGATAACAGATACAGAATAAGAGGTCTAGTAGTGAATATGTAGATAACAGATACAGACTAAGAGGTCTAGTAGTGAATATGTAGATATGTAGATAACAGATACAGACTAAGAGGTCTAGTAGTGAATATGTAGATAACAGATACAGACTAAGAGGTCTAGTAGTGAATATGTAGATATGTAGATAACAGATACAGACTAAGAGGTCTAGTAGTGAATATGTAGATATGTAGATAACAGAGACAGACTAAGAGGTCTAGTAGTGAATATGTAGATAACAGATACAGACTAAGAGGTCTAGTAGTGAATATGTAGATACAGACTAAGAGGTCTACTAGTGAATATGTAGATATGTAGATAACAGATACAGACTAAGAGGTCTACTAGTGAATATGTAGATACAGACTAAGAGGTCTGGTAGTGAATATGTAGATAACAGATACAGACTAAGAGGTCTAGTAATGAATATGTAGATAACAGATACAGACTAAGAGGTCTGGTAGTGAATATGTAGATAACAGATACAGACTAAGAGGTCTAGTAGTGAATATGTAGATATGTAGATAACAGATACAGACTAAGAGGTCTACTAGTGAATATGTAGATAACAGATACAGACTAAGAGGTCTAGTATTGAATATGTAGATATGTAGATAACAGATACAGACTAAGAGGTCTAGTAGTGAATATGTAGATATGTAGATAACAGATACAGACTAAGAGGTCTAGTAGTGAATATGTAGATAACAGATACAGACTAAGAGGTCTAGCAGTGAATATGTAGATATGTAGATAACAGATACAGACTAAGAGGTCTATTAGTGAATATGTAGATAACAGATACAGACTAAGAGGTCTAGTAGTGAATATGTAGATATGTAGATAACAGATACAGACTAAGAGGTCTATTAGTGAATATGTAGATAACAGATACAGACTAAGAGGTCTAGTAGTGAATATGTAGATAACAGATACAGACTAAGAGGTCTAGTAGTGAATATGGAGATAACAGATACAGACTAAGAGGTCTAGTAGTGAATATGTAGATATGTAGATAACAAATACAGACTAAGAGGTCTAGTAGTGAATATGTAGATAACAGATACAGACTAAGAGGTCTATTAGTGAATATGTAGCTATGTAGATAACAGATACAGACTAAGAGGTCTGGTAGTGAATATGTAGATAACAGATACAGACTAAGAGGTCTATTAGTGAATATGTAGATAACAGATACAGACTAAGAGGTCTAGTAGTGAATATGTAGATAACAGATACAGACTAAGAGGTCTAGTAGTGAATATGTAGATAACAGATACAGACTAAGAGGTCTAGTAGTGAATATGTAGATATGTAGATAACAGATACAGACTAAGAGGTCTAGTAGTGAATATGTAGATATGTAGATAACAGATACAGACTAAGAGGTCTAGTAGTGAATATGTAGATATGTAGATAACAGATACAGACTAAGAGGTCTACTAGTGAATATGTAGATAACAGATACAGACTAAGAGGTCTATTAGTGAATATGTAGATATGTAGATAACAGATACAGACTAAGAGGTCTGGTAGTGAATATGTAGATAACAGATACAGACTAAGAGGTCTATTAGTGAATATGTAGATAACAGATACAGACTAAGAGGTCTAGTAGTGAATATGTAGATAACAGATACAGACTAAGAGGTCTAGTAGTGAATATGTAGATAACAGATACAGACTAAGAGGTCTAGTAGTGAATATGTAGATATGTAGATAACAGATACAGACTAAGAGGTCTAGTAGTGAATATGTAGATATGTAGATAACAGATACAGACTAAGAGGTCTAGTAGTGAATATGTAGATATGTAGATAACAGATACAGACTAAGAGGTCTACTAGTGAATATGTAGATAACAGATACAGACTAAGAGGTCTATTAGTGAATATGTAGATAACAGATACAGACTAAGAGGTCTAGTAGTGAATATGTAGATAACAGATACAGACTAAGAGGTCTAGTAGTGAATATGTAGATATGTAGATAACAGATACAGACTAAGAGGTCTACTAGTGAATATGTAGATATGTAGATAACAGATACAGACTAAGAGGTCTATTAGTGAATATGTAGATATGTAGATAACAGATACAGACTAAGAGGTCTAGTAGTGAATATGTAGATAACAGATACAGACTAAGAGGTCTAGTAGTGAATATGTAGATATGTAGATAACAGATACAGACTAAGAGGTCTAGTAGTGAATATGTAGATAACAGATACAGACTAAGAGGTCTAGTAGTGAATATGTAGATAACAGATACAGACTAAGAGGTCTAGTAGTGAATATGTAGATAACAGATACAGACTAAGAGGTCTAGTAGTGAATATGTAGATAACAGATACAGACTAAGAGGTCTAGTAGTGAATATGTAGATACAGACTAAGAGGTCTACTAGTGAATATGTAGATATGTAGATAACAGATACAGACTAAGAGGTCTACTAGTGAATATGTAGATACAGACTAAGAGGTCTGGTAGTGAATATGTAGATAACAGATACAGACTAAGAGGTCTAGTAATGAATATGTAGATAACAGATACAGACTAAGAGGTCTGGTAGTGAATATGTAGATAACAGATACAGACTAAGAGGTCTACTAGTGAATATGTAGATAACAGATACAGACTAAGAGGTCTAGTATTGAATATGTAGATATGTAGATAACAGATACAGACTAAGAGGTCTAGTAGTGAATATGTAGATATGTAGATAACAGATACAGACTAAGAGGTCTAGTAGTGAATATGTAGATAACAGATACAGACTAAGAGGTCTAGTAGTGAATATGTAGATAACAGATACAGACTAAGAGGTCTAGTAGTGAATATGTAGATATGTAGATAACAGATACAGACTAAGAGGTCTAGTAGTGAATATGTAGATAACAGATACAGACTAAGAGGTCTAGTAGTGAATATGTAGATAACAGATACAGACTAAGAGGTCTAGTAGTGAATATGTAGATATGTAGATAACAGATACAGACTAAGAGGTCTATTAGTGAATATGTAGATAACAGATACAGACTAAGAGGTCTAGTAGTGAATATGTAGATAACAGATACAGACTAAGAGGTCTAGTAGTGAATATGGAGATAACAGATACAGACTAAGAGGTCTAGTAGTGAATATGTAGATATGTAGATAACAAATACAGACTAAGAGGTCTAGTAGTGAATATGTAGATAACAGATACAGACTAAGAGGTCTATTAGTGAATATGTAGATATGTAGATAACAGATACAGACTAAGAGGTCTGGTAGTGAATATGTAGATAACAGATACAGACTAAGAGGTCTATTAGTGAATATGTAGATAACAGATACAGACTAAGAGGTCTAGTAGTGAATATGTAGATAACAGATACAGACTAAGAGGTCTAGTAGTGAATATGTAGATATGTAGATAACAGATACAGACTAAGAGGTCTAGTAGTGAATATGTAGATATGTAGATAACAGATACAGACTAAGAGGTCTAGTAGTGAATATGTAGATATGTAGATAACAGATACAGACTAAGAGGTCTAGTAGTGAATATGTAGATATGTAGATAACAGATACAGACTAAGAGGTCTAGTAGTGAATATGTAGATATGTAGATAACAGATACAGACTAAGAGGTCTACTAGTGAATATGTAGATAACAGATACAGACTAAGAGGTCTAGTAGTGAATATGTAGATATGTAGATAACAGATACAGATTAAGAGGTCTATTAGTGAATATGTAGATATGTAGATAACAGATACAGACTAAGAGGTCTATTAGTGAATATGTAGATAACAGATACAGACTAAGAGGTCTAGTAGTGAATATGTAGATAACAGATACAGACTAAGAGGTCTAGTAGTGAATATGTAGATATGTAGATAACAGATACAGACTAAGAGGTCTAGTAGTGAATATGTAGATAACAGATACAGACTAAGAGGTCTAGTAGTGAATATGTAGATAACAGATACAGACTAAGAGGTCTAGTAATGAATATGTAGATATGTAGATAACAGATACAGACTAAGAGGTCTAGTAGTGAATATGTAGATAACAGATACAGACTAAGAGGTCTAGTAGTGAATATGTTGATAACAGATACAGACTAAGAGGTCTAGTAGTGAATATGTAGATAACAGATACAGACTAAGAGGTCTAGTAGTGAATATGTAGATATGTAGATAACAGATACAGACTAAGAGGTCTAGTAATGAATATGTAGATATGTAGATAACAGATACAGACTAAGAGGTCTAGTAGTGAATATGTAGATAACAGATACAGACTAAGAGGTCTAGTAGTGAATATGTAGATACAGACTAAGAGGTCTAGTAGTGAATATGTAGATAACAGATACAGACTAAGAGGTCTAGTAGTGAATATGTAGATAACAGATACAGACTAAGAGGTCTAGTAGTGAATATGTAGATATGTAGATAACAGATACAGACTAAGAGGTCTAGTAGTGAATATGTAGATAACAGATACAGACTAAGAGGTCTAGTAGTGAATATGTAGATAACAGATACAGACTAAGAGGTCTAGTAGTGAATATGTAGATAACAGATACAGACTAAGAGGTCTAGTAGTGAATATGTAGATATGTAGATAACAGATACAGACTAAGAGGTCTAGTAGTGAATATGTAGATAACAGATACAGACTAAGAGGTCTAGTAGTGAATATGTAGATAACAGATACAGACTAAGAGGTCTAGTAGTGAATATGTAGATACAGACTAAGAGGTCTACTAGTGAATATGTAGATATGTAGATAACAGATACAGACTAAGAGGTCTACTAGTGAATATGTAGATACAGACTAAGAGGTCTGGTAGTGAATATGTAGATAACAGATACAGACTAAGAGGTCTAGTAATGAATATGTAGATAACAGATACAGACTAAGAGGTCTGGTAGTGAATATGTAGATAACAGATACAGACTAAGAGGTCTACTAGTGAATATGTAGATAACAGATACAGACTAAGAGGTCTAGTATTGAATATGTAGATATGTAGATAACAGATACAGACTAAGAGGTCTAGTAGTGAATATGTAGATATGTAGATAACAGATACAGACTAAGAGGTCTAGTAGTGAATATGTAGATATGTAGATAACAGATACAGACTAAGAGGTCTAGTAGTGAATATGTAGATAACAGATACAGACTAAGAGGTCTAGTAGTGAATATGTAGATAACAGATACAGACTAAGAGGTCTAGTAGTGAATATGTAGATAACAGATACAGACTAAGAGGTCTAGTAGTGAATATGTAGATAACAGATACAGACTAAGAGGTCTAGTAGTGAATATGTAGATATGTAGATAACAGATACAGACTAAGAGGTCTATTAGTGAATATGTAGATAACAGATACAGACTAAGAGGTCTAGTAGTGAATATGTAGATATGTAGATAACAGATACAGACTAAGAGGTCTATTAGTGAATATGTAGATAACAGATACAGACTAAGAGGTCTAGTAGTGAATATGTAGATAACAGATACAGACTAAGAGGTCTAGTAGTGAATATGGAGATAACAGATACAGACTAAGAGGTCTAGTAGTGAATATGTAGATATGTAGATAACAAATACAGACTAAGAGGTCTAGTAGTGAATATGTAGATAACAGATACAGACTAAGAGGTCTATTAGTGAATATGTAGATATGTAGATAACAGATACAGACTAAGAGGTCTGGTAGTGAATATGTAGATAACAGATACAGACTAAGAGGTCTATTAGTGAATATGTAGATAACAGATACAGACTAAGAGGTCTAGTAGTGAATATGTAGATAACAGATACAGACTAAGAGGTCTAGTAGTGAATATGTAGATATGTAGATAACAGATACAGACTAAGAGGTCTAGTAGTGAATATGTAGATAACAGATACAGACTAAGAGGTCTACTAGTGAATATGTAGATAACAGATACAGACTAAGAGGTCTAGTAGTGAATATGTAGATATGTAGATAACAGATACAGATTAAGAGGTCTATTAGTGAATATGTAGATATGTAGATAACAGATACAGACTAAGAGGTCTATTAGTGAATATGTAGATAACAGATACAGACTAAGAGGTCTAGTAGTGAATATGTAGATAACAGATACAGACTAAGAGGTCTAGTAGTGAATATGTAGATATGTAGATAACAGATACAGACTAAGAGGTCTACTAGTGAATATGTAGATATGTAGATAACAGATACAGACTAAGAGGTCTAGTAGTGAATATGTAGATAACAGATACAGACTAAGAGGTCTAGTAGTGAATATGTAGATAACAGATACAGACTAAGAGGTCTAGTAATGAATATGTAGATAACAGATACAGACTAAGAGGTCTAGTAGTGAATATGTAGATAACAGATACAGACTAAGAGGTCTATTAGTGAATATGTAGATAACAGATACAGACTAAGAGGTCTAGTAGTGAATATGTAGATAACAGATACAGACTAAGAGGTCTAGTAGTGAATATGTAGATAACAGATACAGACTAAGAGGTCTAGTAGTGAATATGTAGATATGTAGATAACAGATACAGACTAAGAGGTCTAGTAGTGAATATGTAGATAACAGATACAGACTAAGAGGTCTAGTAGTGAATATGTAGATAACAGATACAGACTAAGAGGTCTATTAGTGAATATGTAGATAACAGATACAGACCAGACTAAGCACTGTAGCGGGTTAGAGAAGACAGTCTGACTAAGTTCGGTCTAACCAGGACAGTAGAACTACAAACTGACTACACATTGAATAAAGACAGTAGAACTGACTACACATTGAGTAGAGACAGTAGAACTACAAACTGACTAGACATTGAGTAGAGACAGTAGAACTGACTACACATTGAGTAGAGACAGTAGAACTGACTACACATTGAGTAGAGACAGTAGAACTGACTACACATTGAGTAGAGACAGTAGAACTGACTACACATTGAGACAGTAGAACTGACTACACATTGAGTAGAGACAGTAGAACTGACTACACATTGAGACAGTAGAACTGACTACACATTGAGACAGTAGAACTGACTACACATTGAGTAGAGACAGTAGAACTGACTACACATTGAGTAGAGACAGTAGAACTGACTACACATTGAGTAGAGACAGTAGAACTGACTACACATTGAGTAGAGACAGTAGAACTGACTACACATTGAGTAGAGACAGTAGAACTGACTACACATTGAGTAGAGACAGTAGAACTGACTACACATTGAGTAGAGACAGTAGAACTGACTACACATTGAGACAGTAGAACTGACTACACATTGAGTAAAGACAGTAGAACTGACTACACATTGAGTAGAGACAGTAGAACTGACTACACATTGAGTAGAGACAGTAGAACTGACTACACATTGAGTAGAGACAGTAGAACTGACTACACATTGAGTAGAGGCAGTAGAACTGACTACACATTGAGTAAAGGCAGTAGAACTGACTACACATTGAGTAGAGACAGTAGAACTGACTACACATTGAGTAGAGACAGTAGAACTGACTACACATTGAGTAGAGACAGTAGAACTGACTACACATTGAGTAGAGACAGTAGAACTGACTACACATTGAGTAGAGACAGTAGAACTGACTACACATTGAGTAGAGACAGTAGAACTGACTACACATTGAGTAGAGACAGTAGAACTGACTACACATTGAGTAGAGACAGTAGAACTGACTACACATTGAGTAGAGACAGTAGAACTGACTACACATTGAGTAGAGGCAGTAGAACTGACTACACATTGAGTAAAGGCAGTAGAACTGACTACACATTGAGTAGAGACAGTAGAACTGACTACACATTGAGTAAAGACAGTAGAACTGACTACACATTGAGTAGAGACAGTAGAACTGACTACACATTGAGTAGAGACAGTAGAACTGACTACACATTGAGTAGAGACAGTAGAACTGACTACACATTGAGTAGAGACAGTAGAACTGACTACACATTGAGTAGAGACAGTAGAACTGACTACACATTGAGTAGAGACAGTAGAACTGACTACACATTGAGTAGAGACAGTAGAACTGACTACACATTGAGTAGAGACAGTAGAACTGACTACACATTGAGTAGAGACAGTAGAACTGACTACACATTGAGTAGAGACAGTAGAACTGACTACACATTGAGTAGAGACAGTAGAACTGACTACACATTGAGTAGAGACAGTAGAACTGACTACACATTGAGTAGAGACAGTAGAACTGACTACACATTGAGTAGAGACAGTAGAACTGACTACACATTGAGTAGAGACAGTAGAACTGACTACACATTGAGTAGAGACAGTAGAACTGACTACACATTGAGTAGAGACAGTAGAACTGACTACACATTGAGTAGAGACAGTAGAACTGACTACACATTGAGTAGAGACAGTAGAACTGACTACACATTGAGTAGAGACAGTAGAACTGACTACACATTGAGTAGAGACAGTAGAACTGACTACACATTGAGTAGAGACAGTAGAACTGACTACACATTGAGTAGAGACAGTAGAACTGACTACACATTGAGTAGAGACAGTAGAACTGACTACACATTGAGTAGAGACAGTAGAACTGACTACACATTGAGTAGAGACAGTAGAACTGACTACACATTGAGTAGAGACAGTAGAACTGACTACACATTGAGTAGAGACAGTAGAACTGACTACACATTGAGTAGAGACAGTAGAACTGACTACACATTGAGTAGAGACAGTAGAACTGACTACACATTGAGTAGAGACAGTAGAACTGACTACACATTGAGTAGAGACAGTAGAACTGACTACACATTGAGTAGAGACAGTAGAACTGACTACACATTGAGTAGAGACAGTAGAACTGACTACACATTGAGTAGAGACAGTAGAACTGACTACACATTGAGTAGAGACAGTAGAACTGACTACACATTGAGTAGAGACAGTAGAACTGACTACACATTGAGTAGAGACAGTAGAACTGACTACACATTGAGTAGAGACAGTAGAACTGACTACACATTGAGTAGAGACAGTAGAAACGGCAGTACTCACTTTTCCAAAAGTGCTAGTGCAGTAGAGGGGTTGACCCGGAGGTACTTGGAGGTGGGCTGTCCGTAGTCAGCCAGGTACGTAGACCAGTCCCACACCATGAACAGGTCCAGCAGCTGAATCAACACACAGAGAGGACATTATTCTGGGAGTTAGTGAGGAAAAAGACAGCGGTATAGCACCCTGCAGCCCGCTGCTGGCTGGCCTCATGCTAAGCAGGGTTGGTCCTGGTCGGGCCCTGGATGGGAGACCAGATGCTGCTGGAGGGCCAGTACGAGGCACTCTGGCCTCTGAAGCTAAGCAGGGTTGGTCCTGGTCGGTCCCTGGATGGGAGACCAGATGCTGCTGGAGGGCCAGTACGAGGCACTCTGGCCTCTGAAGCTAAGCAGGGTTGGTCCTGGTCGGGCCCTGGATGGGAGACCAGATGCTGCTGGAGGGCCAGTAGGAGGGACTCTGGCCTCTGAAGCTAAGCAGGGTTGGTCCTGGTCGGGCCCTGGATGGGAGACCAGATGCTGCTGGAGGGCCAGTAGGAGGGACTCTGGCCTCTGAAGCTAAGCAGGGTTGGTCCTGGTCGGGCCCTGGATGGGAGACCAGATGCTGCTGGAGGGCCAGTAGGAGGGACTCTGGCCTCTGAAGCTAAGCAGGGTTGGTCCTGGTCGGGCCCTGGATGGGAGACCAGATGCTGCTGGAGGGCCAGTAGGAGGGACTCTGGCCTCTGAAGCTAAGCAGGGTTGGTCCTGGTCGGGCCCTGGATGGGAGACCAGATGCTGCTGGAGGGCCAGTAGGAGGGACTCTGGCCTCTGAAGCTAAGCAGGGTTGGTCCTGGTCGGGCCCTGGATGGGAGACCAGATGCTGCTGGAGGGCCAGTAGGAGGGACTCTGGCCTCTGAAGCTAAGCAGGGTTGGTCCTGGTCGGGCCCTGGATGGGAGACCAGATGCTGCTGGAGGGCCAGTAGGAGGGACTCTGGCCTCTGAAGCTAAGCAGGGTTGGTCCTGGTCGGGCCCTGGATGGGAGACCAGATGCTGCTGGAGGGCCAGTAGGAGGGACTCTGGCCTCTGAAGCTAAGCAGGGTTGGTCCTGGTCGGGCCCTGGATGGGAGACCAGATGCTGCTGGAGGGCCAGTAGGAGGGACTCTGGCCTCTGAAGCTAAGCAGGGTTGGTCCTGGTCGGGCCCTGGATGGGAGACCAGATGCTGCTGGAGGGCCAGTAGGAGGGACTCTGGCCTCTGAAGCTAAGCAGGGTTGGTCCTGGTCGGGCCCTGGATGGGAGACCAGATGCTGCTGGAGGGCCAGTAGGAGGGACTCTGGCCTCTGAAGCTAAGCAGGGTTGGTCCTGGTCGGGCCCTGGATGGGAGACCAGATGCTGCTGGAGGGCCAGTAGGAGGGACTCTGGCCTCTGAAGCTAAGCAGGGTTGGTCCTGGTCGGGCCCTGGATGGGAGACCAGATGCTGCTGGAGGGCCAGTAGGAGGGACTCTGGCCTCTGAAGCTAAGCAGGGTTGGTCCTGGTCAGGCCCTGGATGGGAGACCAGATGCTGCTGGAGGGCCAGTAGGAGGCACTCTGGCCTCTGAAGCTAAGCAGGGTTGGTCCTGGTCGGTCCCTGGATGGGAGACCAGATGGACCACCCCGGCTCTGATCAGAGTAGAATGGACCACTCCTGTTCTGATCAGAGTAGAATGGACCACTCCTGTTCTGATCAGAGTAGAATGGACCACTCCTGTTCTGATCAGAGTAGAATGGACCACTCCTGTTCTGATCAGAGTAGAATGGACCACTCCTGTTCTGATCAGAGTAGAATGGACCACTCCTGTTCTGATCAGAGTAGAATGGACCGCTCCGGTTCTGATCAGAGTAGAATGGACCGCTCCGGTTCTGATCAGAGTAGAATGGACCGCTCCGGTTCTGCTCAGAGTAGAATGGACCACTCCTGTTCTGATCAGAGTAGAATGGACCGCTCCGGTTCTGCTCCCATCAGAGTAGAATGGACCGCTCCGGTTCTGCTCCCATCAGAGTAGAATGGACCGCTCCGGTTCTGCTCCCATCAGAGTAGAATGGACCGCTCCGGTTCTGCTCCCATCAGAGTAGAATGGACCACTCCGGTTCTGATCAGAGTAGAATGGACCGCTCCTGTTCTGATCAGAGTAGAATGGACCACTCCGGTTCTGATCAGAGTAGAATGGACCACTCCGGTTCTGATCAGAGTAGAATGGACCACTCCTGTTCTGATCAGAGTAGAATGGACCACTCCTGTTCTGATCAGAGTAGAATGGACCACTCCTGTTCTGATCAGAGTAGAATGGACCACTCCTGTTCTGATCAGAGTAGAATGGACCACTCCTGTTCTGATCAGAGTAGAATGGACCACTCCGGTTCACTCCGGTTCCACTCAGATCTGGCCTGATACAGGAGCTCTCTACAGACGCACCAGATCTGGCCTGATACAGGAGCTCTCTACAGACGCACCAGATCTGGCCTGATACAGGAGCTCTCTGCAGACGCACCAGATCTGGCCTGATACAGGAGCTGTAAATGTGCTTTATGATTAGTGAGTGATCCCAGGGTGCTTTATGAGTAGTGAGTGATCCCAGGGTGGATTATGAGTAGTGAGTAGTGATCCCAGGGTGCTATATGAGTAGTGAGTGATCCCAGGGTGCTTTATGAGTAGTGAGTGATCCCAGGGTGCTATATGAGTAGTGAGTGATCCCAGGGTGGATTATGAGTAGTGAGTAGTGATCCCAGGGTGCTTTATGAGTAGTGAGTAGTGATCCCAGGGTGCTTTATGAGTAGTGAGTGATCCCAGGATGCTTTATGAGTAGTGAGTGATCCCAGGGTGCTTTATGGGTAGTGAGTGATCCCAGGGTGCTTTATGAGTAGTGAGTGATCCCAGGGTGCTTTATGAGTAGTGAGTAGTGATCCCAGGGTGCTATATGAGTAGTGAGTGATCCCAGGGTGCTTTATGAGTAGTGAGTAGTGATCCCAGGGTGCTTTATGAGTAGTGAGTAGTGATCCCAGGGTGCTTTATGAGTAGTGAGTAGTGATCCCAGGGTGCTTTATGAGTAGTGAGTAGTGATCCCAGGGTGCTTTATGAGTAGTGAGTAGTGATCCCAGGGTGCTTTATGAGTAGTGAGTAGTGATCCCAGGGTGCTTTATGAGTAGTGAGTAGTGATCCCATTGTGCTTTATGAGTAGTGAGTAGTGATCCCAGGGTGCTTTATGAGTAGTGAGTAGTGATCCCAGGGTGCTTTATGAGTAGTGAGTGATCCCAGGGTGCTTTATGAGTAGTGAGTGATCCCAGGGTGCTTTATGAGTAGTGAGTGATCCCAGGGTGCTTTATGAGTAGTGAGTAGTGATCCCAGGGTGCTTTATGAGTAGTGAGTAGTGATCCCAGGGTGCTTTATGAGTAGTGAGTAGTGATCCCAGGGTGCTTTATGAGTAGTGAGTAGTGATCCCAGGGTGCTTTATGAGTAGTGAGTGATCCCAGGGTGCTTTATGAGTAGTGAGTGATCCCAGGGTGCTTTATGAGTAGTGAGTGATCCCAGGGTGCTTTATGAGTAGTGAGTGATCCCATGGTGCTTTATGAGTAGTGAGTGATCCCATGGTGCTTTATGAGTAGTGAGTGATCCCAGGGTGCTTTATGAGTAGTGAGTAGTGATCCCAGGGTGCTTTATGAGTAGTGAGTAGTGATCCCAGGGTGCTTTATGAGTAGTGAGTAGTGATCCCAGGGTGCTTTATGAGTAGTGAGTAGTGATCCCAGGGTGCTTTATGAGTAGTGAGTAGTGATCCCAGGGTGCTTTATGAGTAGTGAGTAGTGATCCCATGGTGCTTTATGAGTAGTGAGTGATCCCATGGTGCTTTATGAGTAGTGAGTGATCCCAGGGTGCTTTATGAGTAGTGAGTGATCCCAGGGTGCTTTATGAGTAGTGAGTGATCCCAGGGTGCTTTATGAGTAGTGAGTGATCCCATGGTGCTTTATGAGTAGTGAGTGATCCCAGGGTGCTTTATGAGTAGTGAGTAGTGATCCCAGGGTGCTTTATGAGTAGTGAGTAGTGATCCCAGGGTGCTTTATGAGTAGTGAGTAGTGATCCCAGGGTGCTTTATGAGTAGTGAGTAGTGATCCCAGGGTGCTTTATGAGTAGTGAGTGATCCCAGGGTGCTTTATGAGTAGTGAGTGATCCCAGGGTGCTTTATGAGTAGTGAGTGATCCCAGGGTGCTTTATGAGTAGTGAGTGATCCCATGGTGCTTTATGAGTAGTGAGTGATCCCATGGTGCTTTATGAGTAGTGAGTGATCCCAGGGTGCTTTATGAGTAGTGAGTAGTGATCCCAGGGTGCTTTATGAGTAGTGAGTAGTGATCCCAGGGTGCTTTATGAGTAGTGAGTAGTGATCCCAGGGTGCTTTATGAGTAGTGAGTAGTGATCCCAGGGTGCTTTATGAGTAGTGAGTAGTGATCCCAGGGTGCTTTATGAGTAGTGAGTAGTGATCCCAGGGTGCTTTATGAGTAGTGAGTAGTGATCCCATGGTGCTTTATGAGTAGTGAGTGATCCCATGGTGCTTTATGAGTAGTGAGTGATCCCAGGGTGCTTTATGAGTAGTGAGTGATCCCAGGGTGCTTTATGAGTAGTGAGTGATCCCAGGGTGCTTTATGAGTAGTGAGTGATCCCATGGTGCTTTATGAGTAGTGAGTGATCCCAGGGTGCTTTATGAGTAGTGAGTGATCCCAGGGTGCTTTATGAGTAGTGAGTAGTGATCCCAGGGTGCTTTATGAGTAGTGAGTAGTGATCCCAGGGTGCTTTATGAGTAGTGAGTAGTGATCCCAGGGTGCTTTATGAGTAGTGAGTAGTGATCCCAGGGTGCTTTATGAGTAGTGAGTAGTGATCCCAGGGTGCTATATGAGTAGTGAGTGATCCCAGGATGCTTTATGAGTAGTGAGTAGTGATCCCAGGGTGCTTTATGAGTAGTGAGTAGTGATCCCAGGGTGCTTTATGAGTAGTGAGTAGTGATCCCAGGGTGCTTTATGAGTAGTGAGTAGTGATCCCAGGGTGCTATATGAGTAGTGAGTAGTGATCCCAGGGTGCTATATGAGTAGTGAGTAGTGATCCCAGGGTGCTATATGAGTAGTGAGTAGTGATCCCAGGGTGCTATATGAGTAGTGAGTAGTGATCCCAGGGTGCTATATGAGTAGTGAGTAGTGATCCCAGGGTGCTTTATGAGTAGTGAGTGATCACAGGATGCTTTATGAGTAGTGAGTGATCCCAGGGTGCTATATGAGTAGTGAGTAGTGATCCCAGGGTGCTATATGAGTAGTGAGTGATCCCAGGGTGCTTTATGAGTAGTGAGTGATCCCAGGGTGCTATATGAGTAGTGAGTAGTGATCCCAGGGTGCTATATGAGTAGTGAGTGATCCCAGGGTGCTATATGAGTAGTGAGTGATCCCAGGGTGCTTTATGAGTAGTGAGTAGTGATCCCAGGGTGCTATATGAGTAGTGAGTAGTGATCCCAGGGTGCTTTATGAGTATGTTAGCTGGCTAACACAATTGATTTCAGCCACAACTTGCTAAGACAAACCAAATGTTTGCAGACGGTAAGATTCTCTCCCTCTCCCTCTCTCTCCCTCTCTCTCCCTCTCTCTCCCTCTCTCTCCCTCTCTCTCCCTCTCTCTCCCTCTCTCTCCCTCTCTCTCCCTCTCTCTCCCTCTCTCTCCCTCTCTCTCCCTCCCTCTCTCTCCCTCTCTCTCCCTCTCCCCCTCCCTCCCAGAGGGAACATGCTGGTTCCCCTCTGTGTAACCTCAACCTGCTGTAACAGTACTAACCCATTCCTGACCTGAGGCCCAGATTAACCAGGTCACATAGAGAGTAAGAGAGAGCTGTTAGCAGAGCTGGTGATGGCTTAATGGATCCAGAACAGGTGGCTTGGAGTCAGGGTAATGTCGGGCTAATCCTGACCTACAGGGACAGTGTGCTACTGGGTCAGAGGAGAGGTCATGTTGGGTCACAGGAGAGGGGACCAGTCGGTCAGAGGAGAGGTCGTGTTGGGTCACAGGAGAGGGGACCAGTCGGTCAGAGGAGAGGTCGTGTTGGGTCACAGGAGAGGGGACCAGTCGGTCAGAGGAGAGGTCGTGTTGGGTCACAGGAGAGGGGACCAGTCGGTCAGAGGAGAGGTCGTGTTGGGTCACAGGAGAGGGGACCAGTCGGTCAGAGGAGAGGTTGTGTTGGGTCACAGGAGAGGTTGTGTTGGGTCACAGGAGAGGTTGTGTTGGGTCACAGGAGAGGTTGTGTTGGGTCACAGGAGAGGTTGTGTTGGGTCAGAGGAGAGGTTGTGTTGGGTCACAGGACAGGGGAACAGTTGGCCGTAGGATGAGAGGTATACTGCTTACCTGTCGGAGGTCGATGAATGCCAGCTGTAAAGTGTCTCCCTGGAATCCTGGCACAGGCTCTGAGCTGGCAAACACTGGAACAGAAAGACAGTAACAGTCAATGATCACCATCACCTACTGTCACTGATAAGCCTACAGAAGCGATATGTATTCTGTCAGGGGATAAGTGAACCTTTATATAAAGGGCTTTACAGTGGGAATAAATGACATCAAAACAGAGTCAGGTTAAGAGTAAGACGCTGCACGATCACCTAAAA
>NC_074665.1:99292634-99315134 GCF_029448725.1 Salvelinus fontinalis
ATTGTCAATCATTCACACTGACATCTACTGTAGCCCCTCTACAATTAAATCTCTCCCTGACCGTGTCCATGGGGGTGATAAGTAGTTGTGTGTGTGTATTGTCAATCATTCACACTGACATCTACTGTACCCCTCTACGATTAAATCTCTCTCCCTGACCGTTTCCATGGGGGTGATAAGTAGTTGTGTGTGTGTATTGTCAATCATTCACACTGACATCTACTGTAGCCCCTCTACAATTAAATCCCTCTCCCTGACCGTGTCCATGGGGGGTGATAAGTAGTTGTGTGTGTGTATTGTCAATCATTCACACTGACATCTACTGTAGCCCCTCTACGATTAAATCTCTCTCCCTGACCGTTTCCATGGGGGTGATAAGTAGTTGTGTGTGTGTATTGTCAATCATTCACACTGACATCTACTGTAGCCCCTCTACGATTAAATCTCTCTCCCTGACCGTTTCCATGGGGGTGATAAGTAGTTGTGTGTGTGTATTGTCAATCATTCACACTGACATCTACTGTAGCCCCTCTACGATTAAATCCCTCTCCCTGACCGTTTCCATGGGGGTGATAGGTAGTTGTGTGTGTATTCACACTGCATGGCTAAACCCCCATTAAGTCCACTTACATTCACACTGTATGACGTCCAGGTTGAACTGCTGAACGGCTCCCATACTGATCTGTTTCAGCTCGCTGTCCAACAGCATCTGCATCAGGGACGTGGACAGGTGCTTACACGCTGACATACAGGCTGTCTGGGCCACTTTACCCTGCAGGAGGACAGAGGGGGAGGAAAGAGAGAGAGACAGAGATAAAAGGGAGGAGAGAGAGAGGGAAAGGAAAGAGAGAGGAGACAGAGGGGGAGAGGAGGCAGAGGGGGAGGAAAGAGAGAGAGACAGAGATAAAAGGGAGGAGAGAGGGAGAGAGAGGGAAAGGGGAGAGGAGAAAGAGGGGGAGGAAAGAGAGAGAGACAGAGAGATAAAAGAGGGAGAGAGAGAGAGGGAGAGAGAGGGAAAGGAAAGGAGAGAGGAGACAGAGAGATAAAAGGGAGGAATCTGTGTCAATAGAATATGGGAGTACAGATTTAGTCAAAGCTTCCTCTACCATACCCGAGGACTTGGAATTGATTACTGTGGGCTGCCGGCCCATGTTCTCTAGATAACACCAGGTTATATAACGACTCTGAACATCGATTAAAAACATGCAGACAGAAGAACAGCACAGATGAGGCTCAAAACAGAATGATGGATTCAAATGGACAGGGTTGTGAGGTTGTAGAGGGAGGGGTAAAAGCAGTCGAAAACGATCATATCCAGCCCAGACCAGACCAACAGAGCACAGAGAAACATCATGCACTAATGGTTACTGCTACACCAGGCTGTGTCATGCTGAATGCTGATCGAGAGCACACCACAGATATATGGGTTGGACTGTGTGGTGGTCCATGCTGTCCAAGACACGTATCAACCTCTCATCTCTTCAATGTGCTTCAGACTACCCTACACAATGCCCAAGTCCCCATTTTGGAAACCAAAACCATTGTCCTAGAAAACGGCAAATCAAAACTAGAGGAGACCTCTGAACATGGACATCCCTGGTCATCTGTAGATTGCCACGGGAATCAGGAATCACTGGTTTATTATGGGATATTTTAGATCCAATGAATGAATCCACTGCAGATAGAATGTCAGTAATAACTCGTAGTTCTAACTTCTCCATGAAGGTGGTGTTGATTAGACTGGTCCCAGATCTGTTGATTAGACTGGTCCCAGATCTGTTCGTGAAGGTGGCGTTGATTAAATGGTACCCTATACCCCATAGGCCCTGGTCAAATGGTACCCTATAGGCCCTGGTCAAATGGTACCCTATAGGCCCTGGTCAAATGGTACCCTATAGGCCCTGGTCAAATGGTACCCCATAGGCCCTGGTCAAATGGTACCCCATAGGCCCTGGTCAAATGGTACCCCATAGGCCCTGGCCAAATGGTACCCCATAGGCCCTGGTCAAATGGTACCCCATAGGCCCTGGTCAAATGGTACCCTATACCCCATAGGCCCTGGTCAAATGGCACCCTATACCCCATAGGCCCTGGTCAAATGGTACCCTATACCCCATAGGCCCTGGTCAAATGGTACCCTATACCCCATAGGCCCTGGTCAAATGGTACCCTATACCCCATAGGCCCTGGTCAAATGGTACCCTATACCCCATAGGCCCTGGTCAAATGGTACCCTATACCCCATAGGCCATGGTCAACTGGTACCCTATACCCCATAGGCCCTGGTCAAATGGTACCCCATAGGCCCTGGTCAAATGGTACCCTATACCCCATAGGCCCTGGTCAAATGGTACCCCTATACCCCATAGGCCCTGGTCAAATGGTACCCCATAGGCCCTGGTCAAATGGTACCCTATACCCCATAGGCCATGGTCAACTGGTACCCTATACCCCATAGGCCCTGGTCAAATGGTACCCCATAGGCCCTGGTCAAATGGTACCCTATACCCCATAGGCCCTGGTCAAATGGCACCCTATACCCCATAGGCCCTGGTCAAATGGTACCCTATACCCCATAGGCCCTGGTCAAATGGTACCCTATACCCCATAGGCCATGGTCAACTGGTACCCTATACCCCATAGGCCCTGGTCAAATGGTACCCCATAGGCCCTGGTCAAATGGTACCCTATACCCCATAGGCCCTGGTCAACTGGTACCCTATACCCCATAGGCCCTGGTCAAATGGTACCCCATAGGCCCTGGTCAAATGGTACCCTATACCCCATAGGCCCTGGTCAAATGGTACCCCTATACCCCATAGGCCCTGGTCAAATGGTACTCTATACCCCATAGGCCCTGGTCAAATGGTACCCTATACCCCATAGGCCATGGTCAAATGGTACCCTATACCCCATAGGCCCTGGTCAAATGGTACCCTATACCCCATAGGCCCTGGTCAAATGGTACCCCTATACCCCATAGGCCATGGTCAAATGGTACCCTATACCCCATAGGCCCTGGTCAAATGGTACCCCATAGGCCATGGTCAAATGGTACCCTATACCCCATAGGCCCTGGTCAAATGGTACCCCATAGGCCCTGGTCAAATGGTACCCCATAGGCCCTGGTCAAATGGTACCCTATACCCCATAGGCCCTGGTCAAATGGTACCCTATACCCTATACCCCATAGGCCCTGGTCAAATGGTACCCTATACCCCATAGGCCCTGGTCAAATGGTACCCTATACCCCATAGGCCATGGTCAAATGGTACCCTATACCCCATAGGCCCTGGTCAAATGGTACCCTATACCCCATAGGCCCTGGTCAAATGGCACCCTATACCCCATAGGCCCTGGTCAAATGGCACCCTATACCCCATAGGCCCTGGTCAAATGGCACCCTATACCCCATAGGCCCTGGTCAAATGGTACCCCATAGGCCCTGGTCAAATGGTACCCCATAGGCCCTGGTCAAATGGTACCCCATAGGCCCTGGTCAAATGGTACCCCATAGGCCCTGGTCAAATGGTACCCCATAGGCCCTGGTCAAATGGTACCCCATAGGCCCTGGTCAAATGGTACCCCATAGGCCCTGGTCAAATGGTACCCCATAGGCCCTGGTCAAATGGTACCCCATAGGCCCTGGTCAAATGGTACCCCATAGGCCCTGGTCAAATGGTACCCTATAGGCCCTGGTCAAATGGTACCCCATAGGCCCTGGTCAAATGGTACCCTATACCCCATAGGCCCTGGTCAAATGGTACCCCATACCCCATAGGCCCTGGTCAAATGGTACCCCATAGGCCCTGGTCAAATGGTACCCCATAGGCCCTGGTCAAATGGTACCCCATAGGCCCTGGTCAAATGGTACCCCATAGGCCCTGGTCAAATGGTACCCCATAGGCCCTGGTCAAATGGTACCCCATAGGCCCTGGTCAAATGGTACCCCATAGGCCCTGGTCAAATGGTACCCTATACCCCATAGGCCCTGGTCAAATGGTACCCCTATACCCCATAGGCCCTGGTCAAATGGTACCCCTATACCCCATAGGCCCTGGTCAAATGGTACCCTATACCCCATAGGCCATGGTCAAATGGTACCCTATACCTCATAGGCCCTGGTCAAATGGTACCCCATAGGCCCTGGTCAAATGGTACCCTATACCCCATAGGCCCTGGTCAAATGGTACCCTATACCCCATAGGCCCTGGTCAAATGGTACCCTACCCCATAGGCCCTGGTCAAATGGTACCCTATACCCCATAGGCCCTGGTCAAATGGTACCCTATACCCCATAGGCCCTGGTCAAATGGTACCCTATACCCCATAGGCCCTGGTCCAATGGTACCCCTATAACCCATTTTTTATACAATCTGTTACACATACTGGAGCTGTACAAATAAAGTCATCGACACCCTGTGTGTGTTTACAGACAATGTACAGATAAAATAACCTGTTAGATTTAACTTGAACTAAACGTGATGGATGGTATGTAAATTACTATAGTCCAGCATCATCACAAGTGGAGGAAGCAACAAGCCTGGAGGCAGATCCACAGTACAGACATGATCATGCATAACCCAGAACTGGACAGGGCAGGGGGGGGCAGAGTAGGGGGGGGCAGAGTAGGGCAGGCAGAGTAGGGCAGGGGCAGAGTAGGGAGGGGGGGCAGAGTAGGGGTGGGGGGCAGGGGGGGCAGAGTAGGGCAGGGGGGGCAGAGTAGGGCAGGGGGGGCAGAGTAGGGGTGGGGGGCAGAGTAGGGCAGGGGGGGCAGAGTAGGGGGGGGGGCAGAGTAGGGCAGGGGGGGGGCAGAGTAGGGCAGGGGGGGGGCAGAGTAGGGGGGGCAGAGTAGGGGGGGGGCAGAGTAGGGCAGGGGGGGCAGAGTAGGGGGGGCAGAGTAGGGCAGAGTAGGGGGTGGGGCAGAGTAGGGCAGGGGGGGCAGAGTAGGGGGGGGCAGAGTAGGGGGGGCAGAGTAGGGCAGGGGGGGCAGAGTAGGGGGGGGGGGGTACTTACCGACATAGCAGCATGGTCATTGCAGTTATTCTGAGCAGAACCACCCAAACAAATGAAAGATGTCCAGAATAGGAGAGAAAGGATGGCAACAATAAATGGACAGGAAAAGGAAAATCAGACAGACCCAGCATGCTTGGCAGAGGAAGTCAAATCAATAGAGGAATCAATTATAGATCACTGTGGGAGACATTCCTTAAGAAAAACAACGTCTTAACAACGGAACGGGAATAAAAAGCTGGAAATGATTGTATACAAGATAAGGAAGCTGGTGTACAGAGCAAGCAGCAAATCAGGCCACCAGCAACAGGTCTGGTTTGGGGTTCCACCAGCAACAGGTCTGGTTTGGGGTTCCACCAGCAACAGGTCTGGTTTGGGGTTCCACCAGCAACAGGTCTGGCTTGGGGTTCCACCAGCAGCAAGAGGTCTGGCTTGGGGTTCCACCAGCAGCAAGAGGTCTGGCTTGGGGTTCCACCAGCAGCAAGAGGTCTGGCTTGGGGTTCCACCAGCAGCAAGAGGTCTGGCTTGGGGTTCCACCAGCAGCAACAGGTCTGGCTTGGGGTTCCACCAGCAGCAACAGGTCTGGCTTGGGGTTCCACCAGCAGCAACAGGTCTGGCTTGGGGTTCCACCAGCAGCAACAGGTCTGGTTTGGGGTTCCACCAGCAGCAACAGGTCTGGTTTGGGGTTCCACCACCAGCAACAGGTCTGGTTTGGGGTTCCACCACCAGCAACAGGTCTGGTTTGGGGTTCCACCACCAGCAACAGGTCTGGTTTGGGGTTCCACCACCAGCAACAGGTCTGGTTTGGGGTTCCACCAGCAACAGGTCTGGTTTGGGGTTCCACCAGCAACAGGTCTGGTTTGGGGTTCCACCAGCAACAGGTCTGGTTTGGGGTTCCACCAGCAACAGGTCTGGTTTGGGGTTCCACCAGCAACAGGTCTGGTTTGGGGTTCCACCAGCAACAGGTCTGGTTTGGGGTTCCACCAGCAACAGGTCTGGTTTGGGGTTCCACCAGCAACAGGTCTGGTTTGGGGTGCCACCAGCAACAAGAGCACAGCGTATGTCCTCTGTCTCCTCTAGCTACTTCCTGACCAACTGTGATTGGCTCTTTGGTCAGTTTCATTGCAGTCGTTCTCCCCCAGAAATGACCATTTCTCATTTTGTTTGCTCTAACGATCCATATCCTCCCCAGTCACTCTTCAGTCTAACTTCATGTCAAGTCATTGTCATAACCTAGAATGATCTTGTTCCCTTGAGGTTTTCTGTGGAACTAAAAGAGAATGAAAATGGTACCGAAGATAAGCATTAGCACTACACAACTCCAACCCTGAATACACAGTACTGCAGTACACAACTCCAACCCTGAATACACAGTACTGCAGTACACAACTCCAACCCTGAATACACAGTACTGCAGTACACAACTCCAACCCTGAATACACAGTACTGCAGTACACAACTCCAACCCTGAATACACAGTACTGCAGTACACAACTCCAACCCTGAATACACAGTACTGCAGTACACAACTCCAACCCTGAATACACAGTACTGCAGTACACAACTCCAACCCTGAATACACAGTACTGCACAACTCCAACCCTGAATACACAGTACTGCAGTACACAACTCCAACCCTGAATACACAGTACTGCAGTACGCAACTCCAACCCTGAATACACAGTACTGCACAACTCCAACCCTGAATACACAGTACTGCAGTACACAACTCCAACCCTGAATACACAGCACTACACAACTCCAACCCTGAATACACAGTACTACAGTACGCAACTCCAACCCTGAATACACAGTACTGCACTACACAACTCCAACCCTGAATACACAGTACTACAGTACACAACTCCAACCCTGAATACACAGTACTGCAGTACGCAACTCCAACCCTGAATACACAGTACTGCACAACTCCAACCCTGAATACACAGTACTGCACAACTCCAACCCTGAATACACAGTACTGCAGTACGCAACTCCAACCCTGAATACACAGTACTGCACAACTCCAACCCTGAATACACAGTACTGCACAACTCCAACCCTGAATACACAGTACTGCACTACACAACTCCAACCCTGAATACACAGTACTGCACTACACAACTCCAACCCTGAATACACAGTACTGCAGTACGCAACTCCAACCCTGAATACACAGTACTGCACTACACAACTCCAACCCTGAATACACAGTACTGCAGTACACAAATCCAACCCTGAATACACAGTACTACAGTACGCAACTCCAACCCTGAATACACAGTACTGCAGTACGCAACTCCAACCCTGAATACACAGTACTGCAGTACACAACTCCAACCCACGTAACACCGAGTCACCACGTAACACCGAGTCACCACGTAACACCGAGTCACCACGTAACACCGAGTCACCACGTAACACCGAGTCACCAGCGTCACGTAACACCGAGTCACCACGTAACACCGAGTCACCACGTAACACCGAGTCACCACGTAACACCGAGTCACCACGTAACACCGAGTCACCACGTAACACCGAGTCACCACGTAACACCGAGTCACCACGTAACACCGAGTCACCACGTAACACCGAGTCACCACGTAACACCGAGTCACCACGTAACACAGAGTCACCACCGCCACGTAACACCGAGTCACCACGTAACACCGAGTCACCACGTAACACCGAGTCACCACGTAACACAGAGTCACCACCGCCACGTAACACCGAGTCACCACGTAACACCGAGTCACCACGTAACACCGAGTCACCACGTAACACCGAGTCACCACGTAACACCGAGTCACCACGTAACACCGAGTCACCACGTAACACCGAGTCACCACGTAACACCGAGTCACCACGTAACACCGAGTCACCACGTAACACCGAGTCACCACGTAACACCGAGTCACCACGTAACACCAAGTCACCAGCGTCACGTAACACCGAGTCACGTAACACCGAGTCACCACGTAACACCGAGTCACCACGTAACACCGAGTCACCACGTAACACCGAGTCACCACGTAACACCGAGTCACCACGTAACACCAAGTCACCACCGTCACGTAACACCGAGTCACCACGTAACACCAAGTCACCACGTAACACTGAGTCACCACGTAACACCGAGTCACCACGTAACACCAAGTCACCACCGTCACGTAACACCGAGTCACCACGTAACACCAAGTCACCACGTAACACCGAGTCACCACGTAACACCGAGTCACCACGTAACACCGAGTCACCACGTAACACCGAGTCACCACGTAACACCGAGTCACCACGTAACACCGAGTCACCACGTAACACAGAGTCACCACGTAACACAGTCACCACGTAACACAGAGTCACCACGTAACACCGAGTCACCAGCGTCACGTAACACAGAGTCACCACCGTCACGTAACACCAAGTCACCACGTAACACCAAGTCACCACGTAACACCGAGTCACCAGCGTCACGTAACACCGAGTCACGTAACACCGAGTCACCACGTAACACCGAGTCACCACGTAACACCGAGTCACCAGCGTCACGTAACACCGAGTCACCACGTAACACCGAGTCACCACCGTCACGTAACACCAAGTCACCACGTAACACCGAGTCACCACGTAACACCGAGTCACCACGTAACACCGAGTCACCACGTAACACCGAGTCACCACGTAACACCGAGTCACCACGTAACACCAAGTCACCAGCGTCACGTAACACCGAGTCACGTAACACCGAGTCACCACGTAACACCGAGTCACCACGTAACACCGAGTCACCACGTAACACCGAGTCACCACGTAACACCGAGTCACCACGTAACACCAAGTCACCACCGTCACGTAACACCGAGTCACCACGTAACACCAAGTCACCACGTAACACTGAGTCACCACATAACACCGAGTCACCACGTAACACCAAGTCACCACGTAACACCAAGTCACCACCGTCACGTAACACCGAGTCACCACGTAACACCGAGTCACCACGTAACACCGAGTCACCACGTAACACCGAGTCACCACGTAACACCGAGTCACCACGTAACACAGAGTCACCACGTAACACCGAGTCACCACGTAACACCGAGTCACCAGCGTCACGTAACACCGAGTCACCACCGTCACGTAACACCAAGTCACCACGTAACACCAAGTCACCACGTAACACCGAGTCACCAGCGTCACGTAACACCGAGTCACGTAACACCGAGTCACCACGTAACACCGAGTCACCACGTAACACCGAGTCACCAGCGTCACGTAACACCGAGTCACCACGTAACACCGAGTCACCAGCGTCACGTAACACCGAGTCACCACGTAACACCGAGTCACCACCGTCACGTAACACCAAGTCACCACGTAACACCGAGTCACCACGTAACACCGAGTCACCACGTAACACCGAGTCACCACGTAACACCGAGTCACCACGTAACACCGAGTCACCACGTAACACCGAGTCACCACCGTCACGTAACACCGAGTCACCACCGTCACGTAACACCGAGTCACCACGTAACACCGAGTCACCACGTAACACCGAGTCACCACGTAACACCGAGTCACCACCGTCACGTAACACCGAGTCACCACGTAACACTGAGTAACACCGAGTCACCACGTAACACCGAGTCACCACGTAACACCGAGTCACCACCGTCACGTAACACCGAGTCACCACGTAACACCAAGTCACCACGTAACACCGAGTCACCACGTAACACCGAGTCACCACCGTCACATAACACCAAGTCACCACCGTCACGTAACACCAAGTCACCACCGTCACACCAAGTCACCACCGTCACGTAACACCAAGTCACCACCGTCACACCAAGTCACCACCGTCACGTAACACCAAGTCACCACCGTCACACCAAGTCACCACCGCCACGTAACACCGAGTCACCAGCGTCACGTAACACCGAGTCACCACGTAACACCGAGTCACCACGTAACACCGAGTCACCACGTAACACCAAGTCACCACGTAACACCGAGTCACGTAACACCAAGTCACCACGTAACACCGAGTCACCACGTAACACCAAGTCACCACGTAACACCGAGTCACCACCGTCACATAACACCAAGTCACCACCGCCACGTAACACCAAGTCACCACCGTCACGTAACACCAAGTCACCACCGTCACGTAACACCAAGTCACCACCGTCACACCAAGTCACCACCGTCACGTAACACCAAGTCACCACCGTCACACCAAGTCACCACCGTCACGTAACACCAAGTCACCACCGTCACGTAACACCAAGTCACCACCGTCACACCAAGTCGCCACCGCCACGTAACACTGATACAAGTACAACACAACAAATTACCACAATAACTCGCAACAACAAAACTCCATCTCCCAGAGTTCCCCTGCCTGCGGGGGGGAGGGGGCTAACTCACCGGCAGGTGTGTGAAAACCTGGAAGGTGCTGCGGAGGAAGTTGATGAGGTCCATAAGGTATCCACTGGCCTGGCCGTCTGACTCCGGCATGCCCCAATCATAGTCTGCCAGCTGGATAAACTCATCTATCTTCTGGTTGAGTTTGGTGTAGATCTCTCCCTCCGCTGCATGACGTGCATCCTGGATACACCAGACAGGGAACACCAACACGTCAGTACTGACGGAGGTTACTACTGACACAATGAGCTGAACGCCAGGTAAGACTACGTCAGCACTACGGAGGTTACTACTGACACAATGAGCTGAACGCCAGGTAAGACTACGTCAGCACTACGGAGGTTACTACTGACACAATGAGCTGAACGCCAGGTAAGACTACGTCAGCACTACGGAGGTTACTACTGACACAATGAGCTGAACGCCAGGTAAGACTACGTCAGCACTGACGGAGGTTACTACTGACAGAATGAGCTGAACGCCAGGTAAGACTACGTCAGTACTGACGGAGGTTACTACTGACACAATGAGCTGAACGCCAGGTAAGACCACGTCAGTACTGACGGAGGTTACTACTGACAGAATGAGCTGAACGCCAGGTAAGACTACGTCAGCACTGACGGAGGTTACTACTGACAGAATGAGCTGAACGCCAGGTAAGACCACGTCAGTACTGACGAGCTGAACGCCAGGTAAGACCACGTCAGTACTGACGGAGGTTACTACTGACAGAATGAGCTGAACGCCAGGTAAGACTACGTCAGTACTGACGGAGGTTACTACTGACACAATGAGCTGAACGCCAGGTAAGACTACGTCAGTACTGACGGAGGTTACTACTGACACAATGAGCTGAACGCCAGGTAAGACTACGTCAGTACTGACGGAGGTTACTACTGACACAATGAGCTGAACGCCAGGTAGAACTACGTCAGTACTGATGGAGGTTACTACTGACAATGAGCTGAACGCCAGGTAAGACTACATCAGTACTGACGGAGGTTACTACTGACACAATGAGCTGAACGCCAGGTAAGACTACGTCAGTACTACGGAGGTTACTACTGACAGAATGAGCTGAACGCCAGGTAAGACCACGTCAGTACTGACGGAGGTTACTACTGACAGAATGAGCTGAACGCCAGGTAAGACTACGTCAGCACTGACGGAGGTTACTACTGACAGAATGAGCTGAACGCCAGGTAAGACCACGTCAGTACTGACGAGCTGAACGCCAGGTAAGACCACGTCAGTACTGACGGAGGTTACTACTGACAGAATGAGCTGAACGCCAGGTAAGACTACGTCAGTACTGACGGAGGTTACTACTGACACAATGAGCTGAACGCCAGGTAAGACTACGTCAGTACTGACGGAGGTTACTACTGACACAATGAGCTGAACGCCAGGTAAGACTACGTCAGTACTGACGGAGGTTACTACTGACACAATGAGCTGAACGCCAGGTAGAACTACGTCAGTACTGATGGAGGTTACTACTGACAATGAGCTGAACGCCAGGTAAGACTACATCAGTACTGACGGAGGTTACTACTGACACAATGAGCTGAACGCCAGGTAAGACTACGTCAGTACTACGGAGGTTACTACTGACAGAATGAGCTGAACGCCAGGTAAGACTACGTCAGTACTGACGGAGGTTACTACTGACAGAATGAGCTGAACGCCAGGTAAGACTACGTCAGTGCTGACGGAGGTTACTACTGACAGAATGAGCTGAACGCCAGGTAAGACTACGTCAGTGCACGTTGATGAACTACGCTGAAGTACCGGAAGCTCTGTAAAGTTTGACAGTTCCCTTATTCCAGCAATAAGCATGGTTTGAGCCTGCGGCAACACAAGAGAAGAGACTATGACTAATGAATATACCTTAAGTTTATTTGTTTAACCTCTTTCAGCTAGGGGGCACTATTTTAATGTTTGGAAAAATAACGTTCCCAAGGTAAACTGACTATTTCTCAGGCCCAGATGCTAGAATATG
Organism: Salvelinus fontinalis; assembly: GCF_029448725.1. NCBI lineage: Eukaryota > Metazoa > Chordata > Actinopteri > Salmoniformes > Salmonidae > Salvelinus > Salvelinus fontinalis. Next base: position 99,305,080 of record NC_074665.1, read on the forward strand.
CATATAATTGACCGATTAGGATAGAAAACACTCTAAAGTTTCCAAAACTGTCAAAATATTGTCTGGTGGAGAATTCAGACAGAAATACCCCAAGGATTTCCTCCAGTACCTTAAAGGTGGAAAGGCCGTAGAGGCGCGTGGTGTGTACGGTCTCAGGTGAGACGTTGGTGATGTTGGTGATGAAGTCCTCCAGGTATTTACAGGCCTGCTCCAGATGGGTTGTGTTGATGATGATCTGGACTAACTGCAATACAAAAAAGAGACGTAAACGGGGACCAAGTGGGTCAACTGGCAAATATAAATCAACAACCTTACACTTTTCTTAAATAATTCCTTATCAGATAAGATGAAATAGAACAAAAGTTTACGTTTTGTATGTTGATCACCACATCTTGCAGAACCAGTTCTATTTCTAGTAAACTTAGGTTTACAATTATTAGCACCCCTGAGCAAGTACTTGGTGGCAAAGCCTTAGGCCAAGATAACTGCCAACAAATGCTTCCTGTAGCCATAAATGAGCTGCACCTTTCTACTGATCATTGGTTCCTCAGCAACAAACTGCTCTAATTCTTCAATGTTTTCAGCTGGTGCCCTCCACCAACTGCTGGTGTCAGCTCTCGCCATACGTTTTGGATATGTTTCTCTGGCCAATCCAGAACAGTCCAGTACTTCTTCTTAACCATTTCTGGGTGGTAGAGTGGCCAGACGAAAGCTACTCCTCAGTAAAAAGGCACATGACTGTCCGCTTTGAGTTTGTCAAAAGGCACCTAAAGGACTTTCAGACCATGAGAATCAAGATTCTATGGTCTGATGCCGAGCGTCACGTCTAGAGGAAACCTGGCACCATCCCTACGGTGAAGAATGGTGGTGGCAGCATTATGCTGTGTGGATGTTTTTCAGGGGCAGGGACTAGGTGACTAGTCAGGATCGAGGCAAAGATGAACGGAGAAAAGTACAGAGAGATCCTTGATGAAAACCTGCTCCAGAGCACTCAGGACCTCCGACTGGGGCGAAGGTTCACCTTCCAACAGGACAACGACCCTAAGCACACAGCCAAGACAACAGAGGAGTGGATTTGGGACAAGTCTCTGAATGTCCTTGAGTGGCCCAGCCAGAGCCCAGACTTGAACCCGATCGATAAGCTTGAATTCCGGGATTCTATGCCGAGAATCCATTCCAACCTGACAGAGAGGATCTGCAGAGAAGAATGGGAGAAACTCCCTAAACACAGATGTGATATTTTTATTACCCATTTGCAAACATTTCTGTTTTTGCTGTGTCATTATGTGGTATTGTGTGTAGATTGATGAGGAAAAAAACTACTTAAAGCAATTTTAGAATAAGGCTCTAAAGTAGCAAAATGTGGAGAAATTCAAGGGGTCTGAAATCTTTCCGAATGCACTGTATCTACACTCGCCGGCCAGTTTATTAGGTGACAGTGTTCCACGTGGCCTTCTATATAAAGCAGACAGGCATCGAGGAATTCAGTCACTGTTAGATTGAACGTTAGAATGGGCAAAACTAGTGACCTAAGCGACTTTGAGCGCTGTACGATCGTCGGTGCCAGGCACGCCGGATACAGTATCTAAGAAACGGCTGCCCTCCTTTTCACACAGTGTCTAGGGTTTCCCAAGAATGGTGCGACAAACAAAAAACATCCAGTCAGCGGCAATCCTGGTCGAAGGAGAATGGCAAGAATCGTGCAAGCTAACAGGTGAGCCACAAACAGACAAATAACGCAGTATAAAAGCGGTGTGAAGAACGGGATCTCGGAAAGCACAACTTATCGGTCCTTGTCACGGATGGGCTGTTGCAGCAGACGACCTATCAGCTAAAAACAAGAAGAAGCGGCTCCAATGGAAACGCGTTCATCAACACTGGACAACTGAGGAGTGGAAAAACATTGTCTGGTACGACAAATCCTGGTTCCTGTTGAGTCATGCTGATGGAAGTGTCAGGATTTGGGTCCATGGACCCATCCTGCCTGGTGTCAATGGTACGCCGCAATCTGAAATCGATGCCCTGAAGAATTCAAGCTTTTCTGGTGGGTCCAACCCTGTACTAGATAGGCCGCCCCCAGGTGGTAAGGGTAGGTGACAACACATCAAGCTTTTCTGGTGGGTCCAACCCTGTACTAGATAGGCCGCCCCCAGGTGGTAAGGGTAGGTGACAACACATCCGCCACGCTGATCCTCAACACAGGGGCCCCTCAGTCCCTTCCTGTACTCCCTGTTCACTCACGACTGCATGGCCAGGCACGACTCCAACACCATCATTAAGTTTGCAGATGACACAACAGTGGTAGACCTGATCATCGACAACGACGAGACCGCCTATAGGGAGGAGGTCAGAGACCTGGCCGTGTGGTGGACTGGCCACCCCTCATAGCCTGGTTCCTCTCTAGGTTTCTTCCTAGGTTTTGGCATTTCTAGGGAGTTTTTCCTAGCCACCGTGCTTCTACACCTGCATTGCTTGCTGTTTGGGATTTTAGGCTGGTTTCTGTACAGCACTTTGAGACATCAGCTGATGTACGAAGGGCTTTATAAATATATTTGATTTGGTGCCAGAATAACAACCTCAACTTGATCAAGACAAAGGAGATGATTGTGGACTACAGGAAAAGGAGGACCGAGCACAGCCCCATTCTCATCGACGGGGCTGCAGTGGAGCAGGTTGAGAGCTTCAAGTTCCTTGGTGTCCACATCACCAACAAACTAACATGGTCCAAGCACACCATGAAAGTCGTGAAGCGGGCACAACAAAACCGTTTCCCCCTCAGAAGACTGAAAAGATTTGGCATGGGTCCTCAGATCCTCAAAATGTTCTACAGCTGCACCATCGAGAGCATCCTGACTGGTTGCATCACTGCCTGGTACAGCAACTGCTCAGCCTCCGACCGCAAGGCACTACAGAGGGTAGTGCGAACGGCCCAGTACATCACTGGGGCAAAACGTCCTGCCATTCAGGACCTCTATACCAGGCAGTGTCAGAGGAAGGCCCTAAAAATTGTAAAAGACTCCAGCTACCCTAGTCCATAGACTGTTCTCTCTGCTATCGCACGGCAAGCGGTACCGGAGCTCCAAGTCTAGGTCCAAGAGGCTTCTAAACAGTTTCTACCCCCAAGCCATTAGACTCCTGAACATCTAATCAAATGGCTACCCAGACTATTTGCATCCCCCCCACTTTTTATGCCGCTGTTATCATCTATGATTAGTCACTTTAATAACTCTACCTACATGTACATATTACCTCAATTACCTCGACTAACCGGTGCCCCCGCACATTGACTCAGTGCTGGTACCCCCTTTATATAGTCTGGCTATTGTTATTTTACTGCTGCTCTTTAATTACTTGTTACTTTTATTTCTTATTCTTATTTTTTCAAACTGCATTGTTGGTTAGGGGCTTGTAAATAATCATGCCACTGTAAGGTTGTATTCGGCGCATGTGGCTAATACAATTTGACTTGTACCTAATAAACTGTCCGGGACACTTTTCAATTAGCGGAGTCGGCTATTTCAGCCACACCCATTGCTGACACGTGTATAAAATCGAGCAAACACCTATGCAATCTCCATAGACAAACATTGGCAGTAGAATGGCCTTACTGAAGAGCTCAGTCACTTTCAACGTGGCACCGTCATATATCAGCTTTCCAACAAGTCAGTTCATCAAATGTCTGCCCTGCTAGAACTGCCCCAGTCAACTGTAAGTGCTGTTATAGTGAAGTGGACATGTCTAGGAGCAACAACGGCTCAGCCGCGAAGTGGTAGGCCACACGAGCTCACAGAATGGGGCTGCCGAGTGTTGAAGCGCGTAGAGCATTAAAAAATGATCGGTTGCAACACTCACTACCGAGTTCCAAACTGCCTCTGGAAGCAACGTCAGCACAAGAACTGTTCGTCGGGAGCTTCATGAAATGGGTTTCCATGGCCGAGCAGCCGCATACAAGCCTAAGATCACCATGCGGTATGCCAAGCGTCGACTGGAGTGGTCTAACAATGGACTCTGGAGCTGTGGAAACGCGTTCTCTGGAGTGATGAATCACGCTTCACCATCTGGTAGTCCGACGGACGAATCTGGGTTTGGCGGATGCCAAGAGAACGCTACCTGCCTGAATGCATAGTGCCAACTGTAAAGTTTGGTGGAGGAGGAACAATGGTCTGGGGCTGTTTTTCATGGTCCGAGCCCCTTAGTTCCAGTGAAGGGAAATCTTAACGTTACAGCATACAATGACATTCTAGATGATTCTGTTCTTCCAACTTTGTGGCAACAGTTTGTGGAAGGCCCTTTCCGTTTCAGCAGGAAAGGCGAAGTCCTTAGAGAAATGCGAAGTCCTTAGAGAAATGCTTTGTCGAGATCGGTGTGGAAGAACTTGACTGGCCGGCACAGAGCCCTGAATTCAACCCAATCGAACACCTTTGGGATGAAAGCAGGTTCCCGCAGCAATGTTCCAACATCTAGTAGAAAGCCTTCCCAGTAGAGTGGGGGGGGGGGGGGGGGGGGGGGGTGGTGGACCAACTCCATATTAATGCCCATGATTTTGGAATGAGATGTTGGACGAGCAGGTGTCCACATACTTTTTGGTCACGTATGGAATAATGTACTGTACCTCAGTTAGTCCTATATGGGGTTTCTTGATGAGGTTCTGTAGACAGCCACTCAGTGTCCTCGTCAACAACAGGTTGGTGGATTTACGAAGCATGTCATCGATCTCTGTCCAGCTGGAAACACAATCAAAACCGATGTTATGAAACATGTCATCGATCTCTGTCCAGCTGGAAACACAAACAAAACCATAAGAAAAGGCATGTCATCGATCTCTGTCCAGCTAGAAACACAAACAAAACAAAAACGATAAGAGAAGGGATGTTTCACTAAAGTTCTGAACTTTTCTATTCTCATAGTTTCTACAGATTGTAAATTAAAAGATAACATGTTTTGATTAACAGTATTATAATTATTGATCGATTGACTATGAGTTTTCAGATCACCCAGCAGTGACATTTCTATTGGTTGCCAGAATTTTGTACAGTTCAAATTAAACAATTCTAAGTTCTGTGGTGTTTTGTGTGTCATGGAATCGGTACAATTGGTGAAAATCTCTTCCGAACTATTCAGCAATCTCTTCAGCTGTAAATGTTTTGGTCCTTAAAAATGAAAGCATTATACGTTATTTATCACAATTTCCTTAAACCAATGTTGATCTTTAATCATGAAACATACAACCCCGCCTTTCTTCTTCCCGGAGAGATGTCTGCGCGATGTACTGAGAACCCAGCTGGCTGTCTGGATGGGGACAGTATACCCCGAGAGAGCCGTGTTTACATGAAACAGAGTACGTTACAATCCCTGATGTCTCTCTGGGAAGGAGCAAAGCCTATTCTATTGACCTATTTATATACTTTCCACTCGTTACCACAGCCACAAAGTCATAAACCCTGCCTAAAATGTGATTTTTAAACCTAACCTTAACCACACTGCTAACCTGTTGTCTAAACTTCGTTTAATTTGGATGAAAAGACAGACTTTTCATCCCAATTCTGCCACTCTGAGAGTGAAGACCATGAGATGTTAAGTGATCATCCCCAGAGCAGTCAAACCCCCAGAATGATTTGAACCACGCCAGTCAACAGTTCCATTATTTGGACCTCCCCACAGTTCATTGGAAGAGGAGGTGTAAACTCGAACATAGTCTTTTAGCTAGAAAGACACAAGACTATCTCGTCAGCGTAGAGAACATTCTGCTGTTGTAAAGCACCTTTTCTGCATTTCTGTGCATTTTGCCTTGGCTGGTGTTCCTCTGCTAAAACATTATACCAAAAATCAGTGGGCATGTGCTCTGAATGTCCGTCACAATCACTGGGCATGTGCTCTGAATGTCCGTTGTATTTCTTTTTTCTATTCTCCCTGACTGTCTAGCTTTTAATTGATTGTTAGGTTATCAAAGATGGTATTATTTAAAAAAATATAGTTCAACATTTTTTTGGGGACATTTTTCTATACCCAAGTAATGACCAGAGACAGCCCGCCTAAGAATAGTCTATACAGCGAAACCCCTGTAACTAGCTCCAATGACTCATTTATACAGCAAAAACCATGTAACTAGCTCCAATGACTAATTTATACAGCAAAAACCATGTAACTAGCTCCAATGACTAATTTATACAGCAAAAACCATGTAACTAGCTCCAATGACTCATTTATACAGCAAAAACCCTGTAACTAGCTCCAATGACTAATTTATACAGCAAAAACCATGTAACTAGCTCCAATGACTAATTTATACAGCAAAAACCCTGTAACTAGCTCCAATGACAAATTTATACAGCAAAAACCCTGTAACTAGCTCCAATGACTCATTTATATAGCAAAAACCCTGTAACTAGCTCCAATGACTCATTTATACAGCAAAACCCCTGTAACTAGCTCCAATGACTCATTTATACAGCAAAAACCCTGTAACTAGCTCCAATGACTCATTTATACAGCAAAAACCCTGTAACTAGCTCCAATGACTAATTTATACAACAAAACCCCTGTAACTAGCTCCAATGACTCATTTATACAGCAAAACCCCTGTAACTAGCTCCAATGACTCATTTATATAGCAAAAACCATGTAACTAGCTCCAATGACTAATTTATACAGCAAAAACCCTGTAACTAGCTCCAATGATTAATTTATACAGCAAAAACCATGTAACTAGCTCCAATGACTCATTTATACAGCAAAAACCCTGTAACTAGCTCCAATGACTAATTTATACAGCAAAAACCCTGTAACTAGCTCCAATGACTAGATTATACAGCAAAAACCATGTAACTAGCTACAATGACTAATTTCCTACACATTAAAGGAATAGTTTAATATTTTGACAAAGAAGCAATTCATCTAACTTTCCCCTGAGTCGGATGAACAAGAATAGCTAGCATGCTAACTGTTGTAAACGACCAGTTATTGCGCTAAAGCTAGTTAGCTAGTTAGCCTTCATACTGGACGCAAAGACATAAAAGTTGTATCCACTGTGGTATTGTTTTGCAGCAAGAGATATTCAAGGACATTTTATTTTAAAAACAGTTGATCTCCTTCAGGGGACAGCAGACTCCTAGTTATTAAACCCTGTACTAGGGACCCTAGTGAGGGAACAGCCAGGCTGACTCCTAGTTATTAAACCCTGTACTAGGGACCCTAGTGAGGGAACAGCCAGGCTGACTCCTAGTTATTAAACCCTGTACTAGGGACCCTAGTGAGGGAACAGCCAGGCTGACTCCTAGTTATTAAACCCTGTACTAGGGACCCTAGTGAGGGAACAGCCAGGCTCTGACTCCCAGTTATTAAACCCTGTACTAGGGACCCTAGTGAGGGAACAGCCAGGCTCCAGTTATTATACCCTGTACTAGGGACCCTAGTGAGGGAACAGCCAGGCTCTGACTCCCAGTTATTATACCCTGTACTAGGGACCCTAGTGAGGGAACAGCCAGGCTCTGACTCCCAGTTATTATACCCTGTACTAGGGACCCTAGTGAGGGAACAGCCAGGCTCTGACTCCCAGTTATTAAACCCTGTACTAGGGACCCTAGTGAGGGAACAGCCAGGCTCCAGTTATTAACCCCTGTATTAGGGACCCTAGTGAGGGAACAGCCAGGCTCCAGTTATTAAACCCTGTACTAGGGACCCTAGTGAGGGAACAGCCAGGCTCTGACTCACAGTTATTAAACCCTGTACTAGGGACCCTAGTGAGGGAACAGCCAGGCTCTGACTCCCAGGTATTAAACCCTGTACTAGGGACCCTAGTGCGGGAACAGCCAGGCTCTGACTCCCAGTTATTAAACCCTGTACTAGGGACCCTTGTGAGGGAACAGCCAGGCTCTGACTGCTAGGGACCCTAGTGAGGGAACAGCCAGGCTCTGACTCCCAGTTATTAAACCCTGTACTAGGGACCCTAGTGAGGGAACAGCCAGGCTCTGACTCCCAGGTATTAAACCCTGTACTAGGGACCCTAGTGAGGGAACAGCCAGGCTCTGACTCCCAGTTATTAAACCCTGTACTAGGGACCCTAGTGAGGGAACAGCCAGGCTCTGACTCCCAGTTATTACACCCTGTACTAGGGACCCTAGTGAGGGAACAGCCAGGCTCCAGTTATTAAACCCTGTACTAGGGACCCTAGTGAGGGAACAGCCAGGCTCTGACTCACAGTTATTAAACCCTGTACTAGGGACCCTAGTGAGGGAACAGCCAGGCTCCAGTTATTAAACCCTGTACTAGGGACCCTAGTGAGGGAACAGCCAGGCTCCAGTTATTAAACCCTGTACTAGGGACCCTAGTGAGGGAACAGCCAGGCTCCAGTTATTAAACCCTGTACTAGGGACCCTAGTGAGGGAACAGCCAGGCTCTGACTCACAGTTATTAAACCCTGTACTAGGGACCCTAGTGAGGGAACAGCCAGGCTCTGACTCCCAGTTATTAAACCCTGTACTAGGGACCCTAGTGAGGGAACAGCCAGGCTCTGACTCCCAGTTATTAAACCCTGTACTAGGGACCCTAGTGAGGGAACAGCCAGGCTCTGACTCCCAGTTATTACACCCTGTACTAGGGACCCTAGTGAGGGAACAGCCAGGCTCTGACTCCCAGTTATTAAACCCTGTACTAGGGACCCTAGTGAGGGAACAGCCAGGCTCTGACTCCCAGTTATTAAACCCTGTACTAGGGACCCTAGTGAGGGAACAGCCAGGCTCTGACTCCTAGTTATTAAACCCTGTACTAGGGACCCTAGTGAGGGAACAGCCAGGCTCTGACTCCCAGTTATTAAACCCTGTACTAGGGACCCTAGTGAGGGAACAGCCAGGCTCCAGTTATTAAACCCTGTACTAGGGACCCTAGTGAGGGAACAGCCAGGCTCCAGTTATTATACCCTGTACTAGGGACCCTAGTGAGGGAACAGCCAGGCTCCAGTTATTACACCCTGTACTAGGGACCCTAGTGAGGGAACAGCCAGGCTCTGACTCCCAGTTATTAAACCCTGTACTAGGGACCCTAGTGAGGGAACAGCCAGGCTCTGACTCCCAGTTATTAAACCCTGTACTAGGGACCCTAGTGAGGGAACAGCCAGGCTCCAGTTATTAAACCCTGTACTAGGGACCCTAGTGAGGGAACAGCCAGGCTCTGACTCCCAGTTATTAAACCCTGTACTAGGGACCCTAGTGAGGGAACAGCCAGGCTCCAGTTATTAAACCCTGTACTAGGGACCCTAGTGAGGGAACAGCCAGGCTCTGACTCCTAGTTATTAAACCCTGTACTAGGGACCCTAGTGAGGGAACAGCCAGGCTCCAGTTATTAAACCCTGTACTAGGGACCCTAGTGAGGGAACAGCCAGGCTCTGACTCCCAGTTATTATACCCTGTACTAGGGACCCTAGTGAGGGAACAGCCAGGCTCCAGTTATTACACCCTGTACTAGGGACCCTAGTGAGGGAACAGCCAGGCTCTGACTCCCAGTTATTAAACCCTGTACTAGGGACCCTAGTGAGGGAACAGCCAGGCTCTGACTCCCAGTTATTATACCCTGTACTAGGGACCCTAGTGAGGGAACAGCCAGGTTCTGACTCCTAGTTATTAAACCCTGTACTAGGGACCCTAGTGAGGGAACAGCCAGGCTCCAGTTATTAAACCCTGTACTAGGGACCCTAGTGAGGGAACAGCCAGGCTCTGACTCCCAGTTATTAAACCCTGTACTAGGGACCCTAGTGAGGGAACAGCCAGGCTCTGACTCCCATTTATTATACCCTGTACTAGGGAACCTAGTGAGGGAACAGCCAGGCTCTGACTCCCAGGTATTAAACCCTGTACTAGGGACCCTAGTGAGGGAACAGCCAGGCTCCAGTTATTAAACCCTGTACTAGGGACCCTAGTGAGGGAACAGCCAGGCTCTGACTCCCAGTTATTAAACCCTGTACTAGGGACCCTAGTGAGGGAACAGCCAGGCTCTGACTCCTAGGGACCCTAGTGAGGGAACAGCCAGGCTCTGACTCCTAGGGACCCTAGTGAGGGAACAGC